>NC_088216.1:26360116-26491345 GCF_036934945.1 Oncorhynchus masou masou
AGACTGGCAGTCTTTTGACCGACATTAACCGACTGACAAAATGTCAGGACCGCCACAGCCCTACATACAACTACAGTATGTCCATAACCTGATAATCTATACCAATGTTAATTAATAACTTGCATTCACTTTCTCCCCTGGCTTATAGCAGTTCAAGCATGACTGTCTTTATCATGACTATCATTATCATGACTGTCTTTATCTTCACTGTGTTTATCATGACAGTCTTTATCATGTCTGTCTTTATCATGGCTGTCTTTATCATGACTATCATTATCATGACAGTCTTTATCATGGCTGTCTTTGTCACGGCTGTCGTTGTCACGGCTGTCTTTGTCACGGCTGTCTTTATCACGGCTGTCTTTATCACGGCTGTCTTTGTCATGGCTGTCTTTATCACGACTGTCTTTATCATGACTATCTCTGTCATGACTGTCTTTATCTTTACTGTCTTTATCTTTACTGTCTCTGTCATGACTGTCTTTATCATGAATGTCTTTATCATAAAATACATCCCATCTCAAGTGTCATTATACAAACAGAAAGACATATGGAAGTCAATGTTCAACCATATAAAAACTCCTGTCGGTGTTCCAACAGTGGTACATTCTAATAAAGGATAGAGTGTATTACCTAATGTGGCACCAAAGCAAACAATGCTTGTGGGAAGATCTGTGTGTTCCATATTTGTTTGAGTCAATATTTTGTACTCTGTAGCAAGTTTATCTGGAACCCTTATGCAAAGCTTTATTGTATGTTTAACTGTTTAAATTCTTTGGCCACTATACCTATTTTGTCAATTGGCCTGGAACCTTGGCCTGGACAAGCATGCGCTTCAACCTAACGTTGAACCTACAGAAACTTAGCTCTGGGTTTTTTAGATAAGGCAGTGAGTGCATTCCTCGGTTTTCTGTTAATTAAAACTGTCAGTTCAGTGGTGATCGATAATGTTGAGGGGTCAAAAGTTATCTGGGAGTGTGTTAGTAAGTTAGAATGAACTTTTCACCTTACTATGTCCCGGGCGAGAGGAGGGGATTCTGTTAAAGCAATGAAATGACGTCATGATCTGTATATAAACTGCTGCACGTGATTAAGTGGGAGCGCGCTCCGAGAATAAATTCTATGACCTATTATTGAAAGACTGGTCTGCGTCTATTTTATGCAAACAAGAAATCTTAGAAATTCTCATAAAATAGATTAAGGGCTTTCAATTGATGAAAGCACATTGGCATAATTAAATTACAGGAATACCAATCCAAAATTAAATCTAGAATCGGCTTCTTATTTCGCAACAAAGCATCCTTCACTCATGCTGCCAAACATACCCTCGTAAAACTGACTATCCTACCGATCCTTGACTTCAGCGATGTCATTTACAAAATAGCCTCCAACACTCTACTCAGCTAATTGGATGCAGTCTATCACAGTGCAATCCGTTTTGTCGCCAAAGCCCCATATACTACCCACCGCTGCGACAAATATGCTGTCTTTGACAGCCCTTGCTTCATACTCGTCGCCAAACCCACTGGCTCCAGGTCATCTATACGTCTTTGCTAAGTAAAGCCCCACCGTATCTCAGCTCACTGGTCACCTTAGCAGCACCCAGCCGTAGCATGCGCTCCAGCAGGTATATTTCACTGGGCATCCCCAAAGCCAATTCCTCCTTTGGCCGCCTTTTCTTCCAGTTCTCTGCTGCCAATGACTGGAACGAACTGCAAAAATCACTGAATCTGGAGACTCATATCTCCCTCACTAGCTTTAAGCACGAGCTGTCAGAGCAGCTTACAGATCACTGCACCTGTACATAGCTCATCTGTAAATAGTCCATCCAACTACTTCATCCCCGTATTGTTATTTATTTTCTTTATTTTCCTCCTTTGCACCCCAGTATCTCTACTTGCACACTCATCTACTGCACATCTATCACTCCCGTGTTTAATTGCTGTATTATTTTGCCGCCATGGCCTATTTATTGCCTTTTCCTCCCTTGTCATTCCTCATTTGCACACATTGTATATATACTTTTTATCTATTGTATTATTAACTGTATGTTTGCTTATTCCATGTGTAACTCTGTGTTGTTGTTTGTGTCGCACTGCTTTGCTTTATCTTGGCCAGGTCGCAGTTCTCAACTAGCTTACCAGGTTAAATAAAAGTGAAATATATATATTTTTTTAAATGTAGCTTTCATCAACTGCATGTGTGTGATACCACATATAAAATGATGAGGTACTGTAAGCAACACCCTAATTAAAATGATTGAAATGCTAATAACTGTCAACAGTACCATTGTGTGTAATCAACTGCCCATCTATTACTTCAGAATGTGACTCATTGAATGAATGTGACTCGTCGCTATAAAAGCTATAACATAACCCTGAATACAGTAATTAGTAGTAATCCCTTTGACAGTATTTGAATGAATTGAAATAAAGCCTAAAAACAGAACCTAGATTGAGATCTATTACAGCTGAACTATAACTTAGAGCAAACATTGTTACTCTTTAAAAACATGTATTCTATTTTACCTACATACAGTTGCAGAACAAAGGTGCCTCTTTAGGCTTATAGTCGGGCCCTTTGTGGGTCAGGTAGGGTGTGGCCAGGCAAGCCAATAGCTGTGGGGCATAAACAGAAACCGCAGAAACCAGTCCTGACCATGTACACATAGTACAATGGAACAGAGCCATGGCTGTGGAATCGATGCTGGCAGTGAGTCATGGGATCTTTAAACTCTATAGTGCCAGAGGGGTTAGAGTGTGAGAGTTACAGAACGTGGAGAGAAACAGGGATTAACTATACAATACAGCCCTGATGTCCCTCTGACAGACTGAATAAAAGGTGTGGTCCTACCAGGGCTATTCAACAGGTAGGACCAGGGTAGTTTAGTTTAGTTAGACAATACACATCATCAGTAGTCATTGGAGTTAGAGGGTGGTGCAGTTAGTTTTGCCAGATATGACTGTGGGAGAATAGAGAAACTCATACAAGATTTGAAAAGTAGAGGGCTTTACTCACGGTGGTGCACAACCATAAATCAAGATACACACCACATAGGGTGTCCTCCATAATTAATGGGACAGTGAAGCATTGTTTTTGGGCTATATACTCCAAAGGTTTGGATTTGAAATCAAACAATGACTAGGAAGTTAAAGGACAGACGGTCAGCTTTAATTTGATGGTATTTTCATCCATATCGGATGAACCATTTAGAGCTTGTGACTCTACAAATGTGTTGGATGCATTTACGTTTTGTTTTATGTTTCAGATTATTTTGTGTCCAATAGAAATGAATGGTGAATAATGTATTGTGTCATTTTGGATTCACTTTTATTGTAAATAAGAGTATAATATGTTTCTACATTGATGTGGATGCTACCATGATTATGGAAGTAAATGAATCGTATAATGATGAGTGAGAAAGTTAGACACACAAATATCATATCCCCCCACCAAAAAGAAATGCTAATCTTTCCTGTTTTTTGTAATGGTGAGAGGTAAGCATGTCTTGGGGATATGATATTTGTTTTTCTGTAACTCTCTCACTCATCAATCAATCAAGCAAGCAAGTGTTACGACAAATAAGTGAGG
Organism: Oncorhynchus masou masou; assembly: GCF_036934945.1. Taxonomy (NCBI): domain Eukaryota; kingdom Metazoa; phylum Chordata; class Actinopteri; order Salmoniformes; family Salmonidae; genus Oncorhynchus; species Oncorhynchus masou. The sequence goes on from NC_088216.1 coordinate 26,363,708, forward strand.
AGGTGTGGAGTCAGGCGCAGAGAGCAAAAGATGTGGGAAAAAACACGCTTTAATGTCCCGGAAAAATAACATGAACAAAAGTAGGAAAACAAATGATCAGAAATATTAACGGACAGCGCGAAACCCAAAATACAAACAAAATACACTCAAACATAGAACAGACGAACAAGCCCGCACGAAACAGAAGCGGGCTGAACAAACTATATATAACCCTACCCTAACAACCAAACAAGAAACAGGTGATACCAATCAGACAAAACCAAAGGAACACAGAACAACGGATCGGTGATAGCTAGTAGACCGGCGACGACGACCGCCGAGCGCCACCCGAACAAGAAGGGGAGTCACATTCGGTAATATTCGTGACAGTACCCCCCCCCCCCCTGACGCGCAGCTCCCGCAGCGCGCCGACACTAGCCTCGGGGATGACGACCCGGGGGCCGAGGCGCTGGGCGATCCGGACGGAGGCGATGAAACTCTCTCAACATAGATGGATCTAGAATATCCCTCACCCGGAACCCAGCACCTCTCCTCCGGACCGTACCCCTCCCAGTCAACGAGGTACTGCAAGCCCCTCACCCGGCGTCTCAAGTCCAGAATAGCTCGTATCTTGTACGCCGGGGACCCCTCGATGTCCAGAGGGGGCGGAGGAACCTCCAGAACCTCACCTTCCTGCATGGGACCAGATACCACCGGCCTGAGAAGAGACACATGAAATGAGGGGTTAATACGATAATACGAAGGAAGTAATAATCGATAACAAACCTTGTTTATTCTCCTCAGGACTTTAAATGGCCCTATAGCTGCGGACCCAGCTTCCGGCAGGGCAAGCGGAGGGGCAGGTTTCGGGTCGAAAGCCAGACCCTGTCCCCAGGTGCAAACACTGCAGTGACGGTCAGCGCTCTTCTTCTGCCTTACACTCGCTTGGCGTAATGACTCTTGGACAGCCCTCCAGGTCTCCTTAGAGCGCTGCACCCACTCCTCCACCGCAGGAGCCTCAGTCTGGCTCTGATGCCACGGTGCCAGGACTGGCTGGTACCCCAACACGCACTCAAATGGTGACATGTTGGTAGAGGAGTGGCCTAGTGAGTTCTGGGCTATTTCTGCCCAGGGAATATATCTCGCCCACTCCCCTGGCCGGTCCTGGCAATACGACCGCAGAAACCTACCCACCTCCTGGTTCACTCTCTCCACCTGCCCATTACTCTCCAAGTGATACCCTGAGGTCAGGCTGACCGAGACCCCCAGACGTTCCATAAATGCCCTCCAAACACGGGAGATGCGATAACCCAGGAAGGAAACTGATCGTTTGGAATCTCACATTTCTCCGCCTTCACATACAGGTCATGCTCCAGCAGTCGTCTAAGAACCTTGCGCACCAGAGATACATGCGCAGTGCGTGTAGTGGAGTAGATCAAAATATCGTCAATATACACCACTACACCCTGTCCATGCAGGTCTCTGAGAATCTCATCCACGAAGGATTGAAATATAGTTGGAGCATTCTTTAAACCGTATGGCATGACGAGGTACTCATAATGGCCAGAAGTAGTGCTAAATGCAGTTTTCCACTCATCTCCATCCCGAATACGCACCAGATTATAAGCACTCCTGAGATCCAGTTTAGTGAAGAACTGCGCTCCGTGAAATGATTCCACTGCCGTAGCAATGAGAGGTAGTGGGTAACTAAAACCCACCGTGATGGAATTTAGACCTCTATAATCAATACACGGACGCAAACCACCATCTTTTTTCTTCACAAAAAAGAAACTCAAATAGACAGGTGACATGGAGGGCCGAATGTACACCTGTCCCAGAGCCTCGGTGATATAAGTTTCCATAGCCACCGTCTCCTCCTGGGACAAAGGATACACATGACTCCTGGGGAGTGCAGCGTTACCCTGGAGGTTTATCACGCAATCCCCCTGCCTATGGGGTGGTAATTGGGTCGCCTTCTTTTTACTGAAAACGATAGCCAAATCGTCATACTCAGCTGTAATGCGCACCGTGGAAACCTGGTCTGGACTCTCCACCGTTGTCGCACCGATGGAAACCCCTACACACCTGCCTGAACACTCATCAGACCACCCCTGGAGAGTTCCCTGTTTCCACGAAATCGTAGGATTATGAATAGCTAGCCAGGGAATCCCCAGCACCACTGGAAACGCAGGTGAATCGATAAGGAACAAACTAATTCGCTCCTTGTGATTCCCCTGCGTAATCATCTCCAACGAAATTGTGGCTTTCCTCACCAGCCCTGACCCTAATGGTCGACTATCTAAAGAGTGCACGGGAAAAGGGGGGTCTACTTTTACTAACGGAATCCTCAACCTCTGAGCAAGTCCGCGATCTATAAAGTTTCCAGCTGCGCCTGACTCTACCAGTGCCTTATGCTGGAGAGACGGAGAATAATTAAGGAAACAAATTAATAAGAACATGTGACCAACAGGAAACTCTGGGAGAGTGTGGTGCTTACTCACCTGGGGTGACCGAGGAGTGTTCTGCCTGCCTTCTCGATTCCCAGATGAATTCCTCCAGCACCGACCAGACGTGTGCCCTCTCCGGCCACAACTGGTACAGGAGGAGCTTCCTACTCCGGTCTCCCTAGACGCGGTCCCTCCTAGCTCCATCGGGATAGGAGCAGGACGGTCAGGAGGTAGAACTGACAGGACCCTTTCAGAACGTCCGCGAGCAGCTAGCAGATGGTCCAACCGGATCGACAGGTCTATCAGTCCATCCAGGCTAAGTGTAGTGTCCCGACGGGCCAGCTCCCTGCGGACGTCCTCTCTCAGGCTACATCTGTAATGGTCTATCAGGGCCCTGTCGTTTCACCCTGCTCCAGCGGCCAAGGTCCGGAACTCCAGCGCGAAGTCCTGCGCGCTCCTCGTCCCCTGTCTGAGATGGAACAATCTCTCACCCGCCGCTCGACCTTCTGGAGGGTGATCGAACACGGCCCTGAAACGGCGGGTGAACTCCGGGTAATTGTCCTTCGCTGAGTCGGGCCCGTTCCAGACCGCATTAGCCCACTCCAGGGCTCTACCCGTAAGGCATGTGATGAGGACCCACACTCTCTCCTCGTCCGAGGGAACCGGCCGAACGGTGGCCAGGTAGAGGTCTAGTTGAAGCAGGAATCTCTGGCACCCCTTCGCTGCTCCATCGTACTCCCTCGGAGGCGTAATGCGCAGAGCGCTGGAACCGGATCCAGATGGGGGAGATGGTAGAGTTGCTGGTGGGAGGGTCGGTGGGGTAGTAGTGAGACCATTCCTCTCCCAACGATCCATCCTCTCCATCATTTCATCCATCGCTGATCCTAGGCGATGGAGGATGGACGTGTGATGAAGGACTCTCTCCTCCATAGTGGAAGAGGAGTGGTCGCTGCTCCTGCTGACTCCATATCGTGGTGCGGGCTTCTGATACGACAAATGAGTGAGGAGGTGTGGAGTCAGGCGCAGAGAGCAAAAGATGTGGGAAAAAACACGCTTTAATGTCCCGGAAAAATAACATGAACAAAAGTAGGAAAACAAATGATCAGAAATATTAACGGACAGCGCGAAACCCAAAATACAAACAAAATACACTCAAACATAGAACAGACGAACAAGCCCGCACGAAACAGAAGCGGGCTGAACAAACTATATATAACCCTACCAGGTAGTCCTGAGGCATGGTCCTAGGGCTCAGGTCCTCCAGGAGGGGAGGGAGAGAGAGAATTAGAGGGAACATATTTAAGTTCACAAAGGACACCAGATAAGACAGGAGAATTTCACCAAATAGGAAATGTAGCCCCCCCCCCCGGTACTTAGACTATTGCAACATAGATTTTTGGAGGCTGAGAAAGGGGGGTCAGAGGACACTGTGGATCCATCCGACGATACCCCCGGATAGGGCCTACCAGGCAAGATATCACCCCACCCACTTTGCCGAAGCACAGCCCCAACACCACTAAAGGGATATCAACAGACCACCAACTTACTAGCCTGAGACAAGTCTGAGTATATCCCTCGAAGAGCTCCTCCACTGCACAAGCCCGAGGGAGCGCAAGACTGGGCAGGAAGATCAAGTCATTGACTCAACCCATTTAAATATAACATACTGTAGCGCAAAGAAGCCTGTCACGACGTGACACACCCATCCTAGCGACGGCATGGAAGAGTACTTGTAAACCAGTGACTCAGTCCCTGTAATAGGGTCAGAGGCAGAGAATCCGAGTGGAGACAGGGGAGCCGGCCAGGCAGAAACAGCAAGGGTGGTTCATCATTTCAGTGCCTTGCCGTTCAGTGCCTTGCCATTCAACTACACTCAATCATAGGACCTACTAAAGAGATGAGTCTTCAGTAAAGACTTAAATGTCAAGACATGGTCTACATCTCTCACATGGATAGGCAGACCATTCCATCAAAATTGAGCTCCATAGAAGAATGCCCTGCCTCCTGCTGTTTGGTTAGAAATTCTAGAGACAATAAGGAGGCCTGCGTATTGTGACCATAATGTACATATAGGTATGTACGGTAGGACCAAATTGGAGAGATAGTTAGGCGCAAGTCCATGTAACGCTTTGTAGGTTAGCAGTAAAACCTTGAAATCAGCCCTAGCCTTAAAAGAAAGACAGTGTAAAGACGCTAACACTGGAATAATATGATCCCATTCTTTGGTTCTAGTCAAGATTCCAGCAGCTATATTTAGCACTTACTGAAGTTTATTTAGTGCTTTATCCGGGTAGCCGGAGAGTAGATCATTGTAGCAGTTTAATCTAGAAGTGACAAAAGCATGGATTAGTTTTTCTGCATAATTTTGGGACAAAACCGTTCCGATTTTAGCAATGTTACAAAGACGGAACAATGCTGCCTTAGAAATATTATTGTTTGTCCAAAGAGAGGTCAGTGTCTAGAATAATGCCGAGGTTGTTTAGTTTTATTTAGACGACTGTACAACCATCAATATTAATTGTCAGATCAAACTGCAGATCTCTTTGTTTCTTGGGACCTAGAACTAGTATCTCTGTTTTGTCCGAGTTTAAAAGTAAAACATTTGCCGCAATCCATTTCCTTATGTCTGAAACAATGGCTTCCAGGGTAGGGAATTTCAGTAGTTTAGTTGGAATAGGGTCCAGTAGGCAGCTGGATTTTTGTGAACATGTTGAGATACGGGATTAAAACACTTGAGTGTCTCCATTGATCCTAAGTCCTGGCAGTTTGGTGCAGACTCAGGACAACTGCGTTTTGGAGAAATATGCAGATTCAAAGAGTTGTCTGTAATGTGAATTTCTTGTGACAAAGGAATTTTAGTTTTAGGGTATTACGCAAGGTTAAATTAAGATCCTCAGTTAGGTGGTTAATTGTTTTTTGTAGTCCAGCATCCTTGGGTAGGTGGAGGGAGTCTGGAAGGGCATCTAGGAATCTTTGGGTTGTCCGAGGATTTATTGCTCGCCTTCTGATAATCCTTGGTTGAGGTCTGAGCAGATTATTTGATGCGATTGCAATGGTGGTCTGATAGTCCAGGATTATGAGGAAAAACATTTAGATCCACAATATTTATTCCACGGGACAAAACTAGATCCAGGGTATGACTGTGGCAATACGTAGGTCAGGAGACACGTTGGACAAAACCCAGTCGACGATGGCTCCGAATGCTTTTTGGAGTGGGTCTGTGGACTTTTCCATGTGAATATTGAAATCCCCCAACATTTGAATATTATCTGCCATGACTACAAGTTTCCGGGAACTCATTGAGGAACGCTGTATACTGGCCAGAAGCTATAAAAAGTTATTGAGTTGGCTGCATAGATTTCCTGACTAGAAGCTCAAAAGACAAAAAAAAATGTTTTTGTGAAATTAAATTTGCTGTCATAAATGTTAGCACCTCATTAACACTTCATTATTCATTATTATTCACGATTCATTCAGGATTATCTGTAATCATGGTAGCATCCACATTAAAATGTAGAAGTGTTTAGAAGCATGTTCTATTCTTATTTACAATACAATGACTCCAAAATGACACAACACATTATTTATCAGTTTTTTTGATCCCCTAAAATCACATTTCGACTCATCAGACCAAAGGACAGATTTCCACCGGGCTAATGTCCATTGCTCGTGTTTCTTGTCCCAAGCAAGTCTCTTCTTCTTATTGGTGTACTTTAGAAGTGGTTTCTTTGCAGCAATTTGACCATGAAGGCCTGATTCCTCTGAACTGTTGATGTTGAGATGTGTCTGTTATTTGGGCTGCAACCTGAGGCTGGTAACTCTAATGTTCTTATCATATGCACCAGAGGTAACTCTGGGTCTTTCTTTCCTGTGGAAGTCCTCATGAGAGCCAGTTTTATCATAGCGCTGGATTGTTTTTGTGACTTCCAAAGTTCTTGAAATTTTCCACATTGACTGACCTTCATTTCTTAAAGTAATGATGGACTGTCATTTCTCTTTGCTTAGTTGAACTGTTCTTGCCATAGTATGGACTTGTTCTTTTACCAAATAGCGCTATCTTCTGTATACCAACCCATACCATGTCACAACATAACTGATTGGCACGAATGTGTTTAGAAGGAAAAAAATTCCACAAATTAACTTTTAACAAGGCACACCTGCAAATTGAAATGCATTCCAGGTGACTACCTCATGAAGCTGGTTGAGAGAATGCCAATAAAGTGCAAAGCTGTCAGCAGCTTGGTTACTGTGGTGGCTACTTTGAAGAATCTCAAATATAACAAATATTTTGATTTGTTTAATACCTTTTTGTTTACTATATGATTCCATATGTGTTATTTCATAGCTTTGATGTCTTCACTATTATTCTACAATGTAGAAAATAGTAAAAATAAAGAAAACCCCTTGAATGAGTAGGTGTCCAAACTTTTGACTGGTACTGTATGTGTTCAAAGGGGATGTTTGTCTCTACAATGAGGACTTTGTGTATCTAAAGAATTAGTTACGGAATGCCGATGGACGATGGAGTTTTAGGTGAATCTAGTGACGGACAGCGGCTCTATGTTGTTTGTTGTTTGTTTGGATCAGTTCCGTGTGACTAGTTGTATACAGCTACAAACAACCAGGAAATATTATGAATGGTAAAAGGGCGAGGCTAAAGTGAGGAGGTATATTTTACTAAAACCATAGACTGCATGTTACTAGCTCAATCTCAGTGTAAAGTACGTTCTAGTAGGAAGAAGAATGATAAAGCTATTGTTTTACTTTCAAAAGGCTTGTGAAATGATTTTTGTCTTTGTCAGTTTAAGCTTATATTGTTTTATGGGTGATTGCACAGTAGGCTCATCCTGCAATTCAAACTGAGAGTTGGGTGTACACCACTGTTCTATTTATCACATATTCTACTAGGCGAATTGACTGAGAAGAGAACACATTGTTATTTATAGCAACAACCTGGAAATGGTTGCAGTGGAGAGGTGAGGGGGTGAAAGAGTAGACTGGAAAGCTGGGATGATTAGATGGCCATTATGACCGTAGGAGGTCCAGATTGGGAATTTAGCTAGGACACAATATTAGTACACTAGATTGTGTGGTCTGTCAACTTTTTTGGAGGGGAGAAGACAGGCAGAGGTCACTTTACATAGTTCATACGTTTTCTCCATGGGGTTACTGCATGTTCATTACTGTGAAACCTGTACATTCTTTGATAATTGCAGAGGAGGGACAGACATAAATCAAATTGATAAATGCTGAAAATCATACATTACAGTCATTGTCAGGGCATGTGAAAGACACTCCTGTGGTTTTATTTGGGTGTGGCTCTCTCCTTTGAAGAGGAAAGCTGCAGGGCAAACAGGAACAAAAAGTCTCTCACTCTCTCTCACTCTCTCACACACTCGCTCTCACTCTCTCGCACACTCTTAGAAACATGTGTGTACAAAAGAAAGTGGGGACTAGAGGGATGACAGTGGGACAAAGCTATGCCATTTACCCGCCCCCCTTTCTCATTGGTCAGTAGCAGAATTAGGCTCAATGAGTTTCTATGTCTAAACCCTGAGTACGTTGAGAAAAGGCTGTAGTTTTGTGAAGATGAGAGGAAATCACTCATATGAATGAGAGTGTGAGCAGGAGAACCAGGCAGATGACCTCAGCTAATTAGTTTCTCACTCATTCATTCACTTATAACTTACATATCAGAAACTTGGACTGATACATCTCGCCACAACTGCCACGTAACTAGTACATGACATACAGAGCCTAGAGAAAGTCTACACACCCCATGCACATTCTGCACATTTTGCTGTCTTAAAATCACATCTAAAAGTGACTCAATTGGATTTAATTCCTACCAATCTACATACTGTAAACTACTCCACAAGTGAAAGAAAATGTATAGAATATTTTGCGTCTTCACACCCCAGAGTTAATACTGGGTGGAAGCACCTTTGACAGCCATTACAGCTGTGAATAATACAATTCTAAAAACTCGAGACGGCTCTTATGCCAACGTTTATCCATTGTTTTTGGACTTGAGACTGGAGCATTCAGGAACACTCAACACCTCTTGGAAAGCCATTCTTAAGGATCTTTGGCTGAAAAATACACCTTTTTAGCAATGCTTTGCACCGTTCATATTAAAGTTGATATTGACAAACTCCCCAGTCCCTGCCGGTGACAGGCAAACCCATAAGATGATTTTGCCGTCACAAAGCTTGAAAACACACAGGTTTTCAACCTGTGTTGTTGACATCAGGATCAAAATATATATGAAAAGAGCAAAGCCCAGGTTTAAAAGAAAAACTTGCCTCTGTCTTCTGAAAACCTAACTCTGGGACAGTTTTATTTTTCAGCTGGACAATTGCAATTTTTCCTTCACTTTTAAAATGACGATTAGGTTGTGTATATCCATATAAATAATATAGAATTTAACACATATTTAGAGTACATTTTAAAGCAGCAAAATGTGTAGACTGTGCAAGGGGTGTGTAGACTTTCAATAGGCACTGTAACTACAGTGTTTAAATGTCACTTTTTGATTTTGACATCTTCTAATAAGACCATGTTGACTGAGAGCTAGCTAGCTATAGTGCGTTTAAACATCTTCACCAATGTCACAATATTGCATTCTACTGCAAATCATTAACATAACTTGCATTGACTTGAACAAATGTAAATCAGCTTTTCCATGTATAACATGTGAGACTCAAATTGTAACCTGGATGGAATTTTCTGGTTATATGGAAATATGCAAACAAGCAATAGCTTGTTCTTGCACGCTGCAGATGTCAAGTACCCTGCCAAGGTGTTAAGGGAAAAGAACAGGGCCCACATTCACAAAACCTTTTTTACAAAGAAATGTCTTCTTAACTGACTTAAGAAGAAAGTTAAGCAAAGTTGCTATTCCTCAAATGTTATTGGAAATGTTCTTGCGCTATTTCTTATGTTTCTCATTAAGCAAGAAATTAGATTCTTGAACATAAAGTTATTGTAAATGTTGTTAATTCCAAGAAACTCAGGGCAGTGAGCGGAAAACACAATTGAACATGTTTTTTTTTACCCCTTTTTCTCCCCAATTTCATGGTATCCAATTAGTAGTAGTTACAGTCTTGTCTCATCGCTGCAACTCCCTACGGACTCGGGAGAGGCGAAGGTCGAGAGCCATGTGTCCTCCGAAACACAACCCAACAAAGCAACACTGCTTCTTGACACAATGCCCACCCAACACTGCACACCTGGCGACCTGGTCGACATACACTGTGCCCAGCCCTCCACAGGAGTCGCTAGTGCACAACGAACATGTTTTAGAACAGTAATCTCAGTAAGAAATATGCTAACATGATTGCCATTGCCATTGCTAGCAAAATAGCTAGTTAAAATTGTCAACTAGAAACAAAAGTTTGTAAGAAAACAATTCATTATTAAGATATTGTTGAGGAATTGCACTTACAAACTATCTTATAAACTTTTTTTTCTTAAAAAGCTTCTAGTGTTTTGTGAATCTGGACCCAGTACTTTATTCCCATCCGGGTTGAGTTTTCCTGGAGTAATGACTCATCCCATGGGGGCTATATAGTGGTACTTTTGTCGGTCCTGCAGACTCCTACTGTTGATGGAAAATGCACGAAGTTGAGTGAAACTTAATACAATGAGTATGTGCATAAAATCACAAAAACTATTAAGGGACAATGGACTGTTGCGTTGAAGGAAAAGAAAAGGAGATTTTCTTGCGAGATATCAGTGTGTGAGTAAAAGACAGGTCTGTTTGGGGAGAATGTTGTGTGAGTGTCACACTTTTACGGGAGAGGAATTCCAACTCTTCATGGGTGTATACACATTTATATGTTTGTTTGAGTTCCTGCAAGCACTGTGCAGGCAGAAGCCAAAAATAAAGTGAGATGGGGAGAGTGGAGTTACGCCACAATATAATATTTTCAATTTTTGCGTATCCACACATACAGTACATATCTATCGATCCTCTTCCATCTCCTTCTGCATCCTAGTGTGTTAATAGTGGGGGGAGGAGCCCTGATGTGTCCCACATGAGGTACTGATTACCTGTATTCCTCCCTTCTGCCTCTCCCACCCATGTCCACCTCCCACTCTCCCTCCCTCCTTCTGCCCTGTGCAGCATAAAAGAGAACAGTGGCTGGGCCGTGCACCACATTCCCTCTCCTCATCCCAGGCAGGCAGACTCCCTCTCAGCAGCCATGTCCTTCTCCAGATCTAGCATGTCCTACAGCAGCGGCGGTGGAGGCGGAGGTGGCACCATGTCCATGAGGTCTGGAGGTGGAGGTGGAATGGGTATGGGCTCCTCCCGCTTCTCCTCGATGGGTGGTGGTGGTGGAGGTGGAGGAGGCCGTGTCACTGCCATGAGAGCTGGCAGTGTGTATGGAGGAGCAGGAGGCTCTGGGGTGCGCATCTCTAGCTCCTCGTTCGGTTCCGGTGGCGGAGGTGGTGGTGGCGGTTATGGTTTCGGAATGGGAGGGGGTGGCGGTGGAGGCGGCGGTGGCGGCTTTGGTTTCAGCATGGGAGGGGGTGGTGGTGGCGGTGGAGCCGACATTAATGTGTCGGCCAACGAGAAGGCCACAATGCAGAACCTGAACGACCGCCTATCCACCTACTTGGAGAAGGTGCGCATGCTAGAGGCGGCCAACGCCGAGCTGGAGCTGAAGATCCGTCAGTTCATGGAGAGCAAGACGTCCCCCAGTGCTCGCGACTACTCTGGCTTCTACGCTACTATCGCTGACCTGCAGGACAAGGTACGTGACATGTTTCCAAGAATGACAAAACATGATAATGTCTGCATAGTGACAATGTTATCCTTTGCTAGAGAGGTACAGGTGACATCAGCTTGTTTTGCCAACAAGATACTGAGAGTGAAATATGAACATTGGAAAATTATAAATTATATACATTTGTTATAATTGATTCAACCAAGGCACCAAAGATAGATGCAAAGACAGTATCCATACTTGCAGCTGAAGCATTGAAAATTAAGCCGATCATTGAAGCTATTCCTTCCTCTCTCTTAAGAGCCCCTAGGCGTTTGCAGAAGGCACCATTTGTTTCCTTGATCCATGCTTTACAATGATCATAAAGACAACTGCTTCCCTGTAATGCAATTATGAGCTATTATTTACAGTGCAACTGAGACTCAGAATTCAATGATTACAATGTGGGATCACGGTTTGTGTGTACTGCATTCGTGTCAAATTCCACGCATGCCCCATCCTGAAATGTTTTTGCCATCCTCCACCTCTCAGATCCAGGCTGCCACTCGCGTAAACGGAGGCATCTATCTCAGCATTGACAACGCAAAGCTCGCTGCAGACGACTTCAGAAACAAGTAAGTACATCCAACACCATCCACAGATACAGTACACTGCTGGTACATTACATTAACCACTTGGAATAATCCCAAATCTGTAAAAACACTCATACTGTTTTTTATAACGTTTTGTGTTGAATCTATAAAAAATAGAAACCAAATGACATTACCCGTCTGCTCCACCATAACCACACCCTCCCAACAGACATATCATAAGCCTGGCGTTACTTTCTGTTATTTTCCCCAAACTTAATGGAATACTAGAATCTATAACCCCCCTGCTATTCTCACAGAGGAACACAATCAGGCAGTTCTTTGACCTAAACTCTCTCCATCTCTCAGGTATGAGAACGAGCTGGCCATGCGTCAGTCAGTGGAGGCGGACATCGCCGGGCTGAAGAGGATGCTGGACGAGATGACCATGGCCAGATCTGACCTGGAGATGCAGATCGAAGGACTGAAGGAAGAGCTCATCTATCTCAAGAAGAACCATGAGGAGGTTGGTGTGGGCTGATGGGACATATCCATATAGTCCCTTAATGTATTACATCTATTGACCATGTCAACCTGCTATGGGTCTTCACTAGAACACCATTGCTGGCTTTCAAGCACATCTGTATCAAGCAATGGTGTTCAAATATATAATGAAGACAGGGCAGGTCAAGTTGTTACCATCAGGCAGAGGTTAGGCACTTTTTAATTGTTTAAACTCACCCCTATGTTTTTCTCCAAAGGAGCTGCTGGCCATGAGGACTCAGATGACTGGACAGATCAACGTGGAGGTGGACGCAGCACCACAGGAGGACCTGTCCAGAGTCATGGCTGAGATTCGTGAGCAGTACGAGGCCGGTAGTGCCAAGAATCAGCGCGACCTGGAGGCCTGGTTCCAGACCAAGGTAGAACCTTTAGAACCCCTAAACTATGTTCATAGTGTAGATGTTCCTTTACTTCTAGTTGGTAACGTTGTCACATTCTATCATGAGCTGAAATGTTGGTTTGTTTCTGTGATGATTGACCACTTATTGTGTTTTACAGACAGAGACGTTGAACAAGGAGGTGGCGTCCAGCACAGAGGTTCTCCAGACCTCCAAGTCAGAGATTTCGGAGATCCGTCGCACACTGCAGGGCCTGGAGATTGAACTGCAGTCACAGCTCAGCATGGTGAGCTGTAATTACAAACATCTGACCAAGGACCACAGTTTAGGGCACATTACTTGCACAACTTTCTTCAACTTTCTGCAATAATCAACATTTGACTCTTCCATCATTCTCTACCATCCCTCAAGTATCTCACTTTCACCTGGACTATAACACTATCCCTCAAGTTGTTGTAGCCTGGCACCACTCCATTACTATAGCTAACATCTACCTGCCTTCACATTCAATTACTAGGGAGAACTTTTTCAGTATGACAGTAAACATTCCAAATTCCAAACCTACTCCCACAGTTTTTGACCCATCATCTCTATCTCCCCCGGCCAATAGAAAGGCTCCCTGGAGAACACGCTGGCGGAGACGGAGGGCCGTTACTCCATGCAGCTGGGACGCCTCCAGAGCCAAGTGACCAGCCTGGAGGAGCAGCTTGTGTCTCTCCGCAGCGACATGGAACGCCAGGGCCAGGAGTACAAGATGCTGCTGGACATCAAGACACGCCTGGAGATGGAGATCGCTGAGTACAGGAGGTTGCTGGATGGAGAGGCTAGCGGGTAAGGCAGGAAGCGGTAGGACAGAGGAGGGCCAATGAGACAGATAGGGATGGGGGAGGAGAGTGCTACATCTTGGTGGGATGGGAAGAGAGGTGACAGGGGACCTTGAAACACTTGAAAATGAATATATGTCTCCTTTAACATTTGATTTTAAAATCAATGTTAATTTGAAGTTGACCTTACTATGAACCATGGTCACTTTTGACATGAATCTACTGCTATGTGACCTTTTATTATATACTTATTATGATCATAGATGCTAATCATGCTAACAATGAGTTTCCCTTCCTCACAGCCACAGCTCGTCGAAATCCGGCCACGGCTCCTCCAGCTCTCACGTCAGCTCTTCTAGCTCCGGCGTCAGCTCTGCTGTCAGTTCCTCCAGCTCCGTCCCCAGCTCCTCCACCTCCACCACACGCAAAGTGGTGATCGTTACAGAGGAATTGGTGGACGGCAAGGTTGTTTCCACAAGTGAAACCAAACATACCTCTTAAGGTCCCACATACACAGTGAGCACTGCAGCAAGCAACGGGTTAACCCCATAGAAATATAATTACTAGAATGGGTATAGGAAATGAGAGGCCAGCACATGGAATATTACTGCTCCACAGTGTTTTGTTCATGCAACCGAAAATACAACTTATACAAAGTCTTTGTCAGATGAAAATCCCTATTTTCGTTATCTGTCTTATTTGTTAAGGGAAGCTCTGGTTAACTCTAGTTTAAGATGTGAATTCCATCCTCCTATTCTTTCTAGAATGGCAAAAGCCCATCAAATACCCATCATGGAACATTGACTTGAAAGGGGATTTATTTTCTGGTAATTCTATTTCTATGGTTAACAACTCCAGAACAACATATTCTACTACATCTGGATGGGACACCAACAACAGACCCCATTGTGAATACAATAAAGATGTTCTGACTTGCTGACACCATCATTCTGTCTTCTGTGTCTTTCAACTTGATGTATCAGATCTGGCATGCTCCTATACATCTGACTATCATATAGGGTGTCATCTTTTGCACACGAGGCCAATTCTATGGTCTTGAGAAAGTGTCAGTATGATCTTGAATATATTTATGACATTCAATGGGACTGAATTTTATTCTAGGGAAACACATTTAAATATTGATAGAAGAAATGTTGAAAGTTGTCAGCAAAATTATATTATTCTATCTCTATTAAGAGAAATTCAGAGTTCTTAGATTCAGAGTTATATATATATATATACTGTTTAGAGAGTGTTTGTGGAGTCAACTGTAGAGCTGGAAACCATGTTTTGGTGGAAAGAATTAGATTTGAAAACAATTCATTTGATATTAGATGACAGAATGTATCTGTTATGACATCCATTCTCAAAGATTCATATTGTCAGTCTATGATAAAGAATGAATATCTCTATAACAAGTGAAACCACACAGCCCATTCTCAGTCAACCACATAATCTTTTTTGATTGTTCTGTTGACAAATGATAACTTGGTCTCATCCACATTCACATCGAGATTCTGGGTGGTCTCCGTCAGAACTGCCACGTAGCTCTATGGAAATAGGTCAGGAGCAAGAGCATCCTGGTTTTTGTATTGAAATCGATGTAGCCAGAGGAGGAAGGAAAATAGCTGTCCTCCGGCTACACCAGGGTGCTACGCTAGAGGGTCCTGCAGAGACTTCTGTAGACCTTCATTGTGAAAGTGTGTTTTAGGAAATCAGGTATTTGGTGATGTGAGTATATTTCGTATGGTTTTATCTAAAAAGCATAACTTTATCATTTGAAAATATTATTTTTCAGATATCACTGAGTAGGGTGGTCCTCATATTCCTCCTCTGAAGAGCCTCCCCTGTTACACAACACAGTAGGCATTGGAGTTAGAGGATGGTACAGTTAGTTTTGCCAGAAATGACTGTGTGAGAATTGGGAAACTCATAAAAGGCTTGAAAAGTAGAGGGCTCTACTCACAGTGGTGCACAGCCATAAATCAAGATGCAGACCAAATACCCTACTCAACAAATTGGATGCAGTCTATCACAGTGCAATCTGTTTTGTCACCAAAGCCCCATATACTACCCACCATTGCGACCTGTACGCTCTCGTTGGCTGGCCCTCGCTTCATACTCGTCGCCAAAACCCACTGGCTCCATGTCATCTACAAGACACTGCTAGGTAAAGTCCCCCCTTATCTCAGCTTGCTGGTCACCATAGCATCTCCCACCTGTAGCACACGCTCCAGCAGGTATATCTCTCTAGTCACCCCCAAAACAAATTCTTGCTTTGGCCGCCTCTCCTTCCAGTTCTCTGCTGCCAATGACTGGAACGAACTACAAAAAGCACTGAAACTGGAAACACTTATCTCCCTCACTAGCTTTAAGCACCAACTGTCAGAGCAGCTCACAGATTACTGCACCTGTACATAGCCCACCTATATTTTAGCCCAAACAACTACCTCTTTCCCTACTATATTTAATTTATTTATTTTGCTCCTTTGCACCCCATTATTTTTATTTCTACTTTGCACATTTTTCCATTGCAAATCTACCATTCCAGTGTTTTACTTGCTATATTGTATTTACTTTGCCACCACGGCCTTTTTTTGCCTTTACCTCCCTTATCTCACCTCATTTGCTCACATCGTATATAGACTTGTTTATACTGTATTATTGACTGTATGTTTGTTTTGCTCCATGTGTAACTCTGTGTCGTTGTATGTGTCGAACTGCTTTGCTTTATCTTGGCCAGGTCGCAATTGTAAATGAGAACTTGTTCTAAACTTGCCTACCTGGTTAAATAAAGGTGAAATAAAAAAATAAAAAAATAAAAAAATAAACACTACATTTTTTATTTTGAAATGTAACCTTTATTTAACAAGGCAAGTCAGATTTTTACCTTGTCAGCTCGGGGATTCAATCCAGCAACCTTTACGGTTACTGGTCCAACGCTCTAACCATTAGGCTACCTGCCACCCCAAAATACATGGCCAAAAGTATGTAGACACCTGCTCGTCAAAAACATATTTCCAAAATCATGCGCATTAATATGGAGTTGGTCCTGCCTTTGCTTCTATAACAGCATCCGCTCTTCTTAGAAGGCTTCCCACTAGATGTTGGAACATTGCTGGGGGTACTTGCTTCCATTCAGCCACAAGAGCATTAGTGTGGTCGGGCACAAATGTTGGGTGATGGGCCTGGTACGCAGTCAGCTTTCCAATTCATCCCAAAGGTGTTTGATGGGATCCCAAAGTCCTTCGATAGAATGTCATTGTATGCTGTAGCGTTAAGATTTCCCTTCACTGGAACTAAGGGGCCTATCCCGAACAATGAAAACCAGCCCCAGAACATTATTCCTCCTCCACCAAACATTACAGTTGGCACTATGCATTAGGGCCACTAGTGTTTCTCCTGGCATCTTTCAAAACCAGATTCGTCCGTAGGACTGCCAGATGGTGAAGCATGATTCATCAATCCAGAGAACACGTTTCCACTTTTCCAGAATCCAATGGAGGTGAGCTTTACACCAGTCCAGCTGAAGCTTAGCATTGCACATGGTGATCTTAGGCTTTTGTGCGGCAGCTCGGCCATGGAAACCTATTTCTTAATGCTCCAGACTAACTGTTTTGGTACTGACCTTGCCTCCAGAGGCAGTTTGGAACTCAGTAGTGAGGGTTGTCACCAAGGACAGACTATTTTTACGTGATTCAGCACTCAGCGGTCCCCACTTGTGTGGCCTACCACTTCGCAGCTGAGCCATTGTTGGTCCTAGAGGTTTCAACTTCTCAATAACAGCACTAGCAGGGCAGAAATTTGACAAACTAACCTGTTGGAATGGTGGCATCCTATGACGGTAACATTGAAAGTCACTGAGCTCTTCATTAAAGCCATTCTACTGCCAATGTTTGTGTATGGAGATTACATAGGTGTGTGCTCGATTTTATACACTTGTCAGCAACAGGTTTGGCTAAAATGGCCAAATCTACAAATTTGAAGAGGTGTCCACATACTTTTGGCCATGTACTGTATGATAGATGATATAGTGATTAATGCGTTCAGATTAATTGCTTTTATCTAAATTAATTGCACTGGCCTGGCACCTTGTTTGTGTGAACACGCCAATATAAACTGACTGACTGACTGCACCCTTCTGATTTATTGCAACATTTAACCATTGTTTTTGGACTGAGACTGGACCACCCTGGAATACTCAACACCTCTTGGAAAGCCATTCTGGTGTGTCTTTGGCACACCATCTCCTTCTGCATCCTGGCGTTTGCCAACAGGTTGTCAAAGTGGGTGGAGGAGCCCTGCCCTGCCCTGCTCTACATGAGGTAATATCTCCCTGTATTCCTCCCTTCTCTATTCCTCCCTTCTTCATCTCCCACCGATGTCCTACTCCCAACCTCCCTCCCTCCCTCATTCCGCCCTGTGCAGCATAAAAAGGGAACAGTGGCTGGGCCGTGCACCACATTCTCTCTCTTCATCCCAGGCAGGCAGACTCCCTCTCAGCAGCCATGTCCTTCTCCAGATCTAGCATGTCCTACAGCAGCGGCGGTGGAGGCGGAGGTGGCACCATGTCCATGAGGTCTGGAGGTGGAGGTGGAATGGGTATGGGCTCCTCCCGCTTCTCCTCGATGTGTGGTGGTGGTGGAGGAGGCCGTGTCACTGCCATGAGGGCCGGCAGTGTGTATGGAGGTGCAGGAGGCTCTGGGGTGCGCATCTCTAGCTCCTCGTTCGGTTCCGGTGGCGGAGGTGGTGGTTATGGTTTCGGAATGGGAGGGGGTGGCGACGGCGGTTGCGGTTATGGTTTCGGCATGGGGGGGGGTGGTGGCGGCATGGGAGGGGTTGGCGGCGGCGTTGGCAGTTATGGTTTCGGCATGGGTGGGGGTGGTGGTGGCGGCGGTGGAGCCGACATTAATGTGTCGGTCAATGAGAAGGCCACAATGCAGAACCTGAACGACCGCCTGTCCACCTACTTGGAGAAGGTGCGCTTGTTGGAGGCGGCCAACAGCGAGCTGGAGCTGAAGATCCGTCAGTTCCTTGAGAGCAAGACGTCCCCCAGCGCTCGCGACTACTCTGGCTTCTACGCTACTATCGCCGACCTTCAGGACAAGGTGTGTGACAGGTCTCCTAGACGGCAAGAGCACTCAATGATGACATCACAGCATGTCAAAACATGATAACGTCTGCATTGTGAAAATTTGATTCTTTGTTAGAGAGTACAGGTACATAGTGTACACTTCATCAGATTGTTTCTCCAACAACTTACTAATAGTGAAATTAATATGACTTTTAGAAAATGCTAAATTATATACATTTGTTATAATTGATTCAACCAAGAATTTGCACCAAAGATAGATGCAAAGACAGTATGCATATTTGCAGCTGAAGAATTGAAAGTAAAGCAGATCATTGAAGCCAATCCTTCCTCTCTCTTAATAGCCCCGAGGCGATTGCAAAAGTTGCAAAATGTTTCTTTGTGTCATGTCATGCTATACAATGATCATAACGACAACAGGTTCCCTGTAATGCTTCTATGGTATATCATTTACAGTGCAGCTGAAACTCAGAACTCAAAGCTTACAGTGTGGTATCACTGTTTCTGTGTACTGTATTAGTATGAAATTCCATGCATACCCCATCCTGAAATGTTTTGCCATCCTCCACCTCTCAGATCCAGGCTGCCACCTGCTTGAACGGAAGCATCTATCTAAACATCGACAACGCAAAGCTCACTGCAGACGACTTCAGAAACAAGTAAGTACATCCAACACCATCCACAGATACTGTACACTGCTGATGCATTACATTAACCCCTTGGAATAACCCCAAATCTTTGAAAACTCGCATACTGTTTTTTATTACATTTTGTGTTGAATCTATAAAAAGGAAACCAAATGACATTACCCGTCAGCTCCACCATAACCACACCCTCCCAACAGACATATCAGAAGCCTGGTGTTACTTTCTGTTATTTTCCCCAAACTTAATGGAATGATAGAATCTATAACCCCCCTGCTATTCTCACAGAGGAACACATTCAGGCAGTTCTTTGACCTAAGCTCTCTCCATCTCTCAGGTATGAGAACGAGCTGGCCATGCGTCAGTCAGTGGAGGCGGACATCGCCGGGATGAAGAGGATGCTGGATGAGATGGCCATGGCCAGATCTGACCTGGATATGCAGATCAAGGGACTGAAGGAGGAGCTCATCTATCTCAAGAAGAACCATGAGGAGGTTGGTGTGGGCTGATGGGACATATCCATACAGTCCCTTAATGTATTACATCTATTGACCATGTCAACCTGCTATGGGTCTTCACTAGAACACCATTGCTGGCTTTCAAACACATCTGTATCAAGCAATGGTGTTCAAATGTATAATGAAGACAGAGGGCAGGCCAAGTTGTTACCATCAGGCAGAGGTTAGTCACTTCTTAGTCCTTTAAACTCCCCTCTATGTTTTTCTCCAAAGGAGCTGCTGGCCATGAGGACTCAGATGACTGGACAGATCAACGTGGAGGTGGACGCAGCACCACAGGAGGACCTGTCCAGAGTCATGGCTGAGATCCGTGAGCAGTACGAGACCGTTAGTGCCAAGAACCAGCGTGACCTGGAGGCCTGGTTCCAGACCAAGGTAGAACCTCTAGAACCCTTAAACTATGTTCATGGTGTAGATGTTCCTTTACTTCTAGTTGGTAACGTTGTCACATTCTATCATGAGCTGAAATGTTGGTTTGTTTCTGTGATGATTGACCACTTATTGTGTTTTACAGACAGAGACGTTGAACCAGGAGGTGGCGTCCAGCACAGAGGTTCTCCAGACCTCCAAGTCAGAGATTTCGGACATCCGTCGCACACTGCAGGGCCTGGAAGCCGAATTGCAGTCACAGCTCACCATGGTGAGCCGTAATTACAAACATCTGACCAAGGACTACTGTTTAGGGCACATTACGTACACAACTTTCTGCAACTCTCTGCATTAATCAATATTTGACTCTTCCATCATTCTCTACCATCCCTCAAGTATCTCAATTTCACCTGGACTCTAACACTATCCCTCAAGTTGTTATAGCCAGGCACCAAATCAAATCAAATATTTTTTTATTTATAAAGCCCTTCTTACATGAGCTGATATCTCAAAGTGCTGTACAGAAACCCAGCCTAAAACTCCAAACAGCAAGGAATGCAGGTGTAGAAGCAAGGTGTCTAGGAAAAACTCCCAAGAAAGGCCAGAACCTCGGGAGAGACCTAGAGAGGAACCAGGCTGTGAGCGGTGGCCAGTCCTCTTTTGGCTGTGCCGGGTGGAGATTATAACAGAACATGGCCAAGATGTTCAAATGTTCATAGATGACCAACAGGGTCAAATAATAATAATCACGGTGGTTGTCGAGGGCGCAACAGGTCAGCACCTCAGGAGTAAATGTCAGTTGGCTTTTCATAGCCGATCACATTCAGAGTATCTCTACCAATCCTGCTGTCTCTAGAAAGTTGAAAACAGCAGGTCTGGGACAGGTAGCACGTCCGGTGAACAGGTCAGGGTCCCATCATAGCCGCAGGCAGAACAGTTGAAACTGGAGCAGCAGCACAGCCAGGTGGACTGGGGACAGCGAGGAGTCATCAGGCCAGGTAGTCCTGAGGCATGGTCCTAGGGCTCAGGTCCTCTGAGAGAGAGAGAGAGAGAGAGAGAGAGAGAGAGAGAGAGAGAGAGAGAGAGAGAGAGAGAGAGAGAGAGAGAGAGAGAGGGAGAGAGAAAGAGAGAGAATGAAAGACAGACAGACAGACAGACAGACAGACAGACAGACAGACAAAAAGAAAGAAAGAAAGAAAGAAAGAAAGGAAGAATGGAGAGAAAGGAGAGAAAGAGAGAGAGAATTAGAGATAGCATACTTAAATTCACACAGGACACCGGATAAGACAGGATGAATACTCCAGATATAACAGACTGACCCTTGCCCCTTGACACATAAACTACTGCAGCATAAATACTGGAGGCTGATACAGGAGGGGTCGAGGGCCAAACAGGCAGGCTATAACCTTTGCCAAAGCACAGTCCATCACATAACTAGAGGGATATCTTCAACCACCAACTTACCATCCTGAGATAAGGCCGAGTATAGCCCACAAAGATCTCCGCCACGGCACAACCCAAGGGGGAGCACCAACCCAAACAGGAAGCTCACATCAGTGACTCAACCCACTCAAGTGACGCACCCCTCCTTTGTAGGTTAGCAGTGAAACCTTGAAATCAGCCCTAGCCTTAACAGGAAGCCTGTGTAGAGATGCTAGCACTGGAGTAATATGATCAAATTGTTTGGTTCTAGTCAAGATTCTAGCAGCCGTGTTTAGCACTAATTGGAGTTTATTTGGTGCTTTATCCAGGTAGCCGGAAAGTAGAGCATTGCAGTAGTCTAACCTAGAAGTGACAAAAGCGTGGATACATTTTTCTGCATCATTTTTGGACAGAAAGTTTCAGATTTCTGCAATGTTACGTAGATGGAAAAAAGCTGTCCTTTAAACAGTCTTGATATGTTCGTCAAAAGAGAGATAAGGGTCCAGAGTAACGAAGAAGTCCTTCACAGTTTTATTTGAGACGACTGTACAACCATCAAGATTAATTGTCAGATTTAACAGAACATCTCTTTGTTTCTTGGGACCTAGAACAAGCATATTTGTTTTGTCCATTACTATAGCTAACCTCTACCTGCCTTCACATTCAATTACTCAAGCTAACCTTTTCAGTATGACAGTAAACATTCCAAATTCCAAACTTACTCCCACAGTTTTTGATCTCTGTCTCCCCCGGCCAATAGAAAGGCTCCCTGGAGAACACACTGGCGGAGACGGAGGGCCGTTACTCCATGCAGCTGGGACGCCTCCAGAGCCAAGTGACCAGTCTGGAGGAGCAGCTAGTGTCTCTCCGCAGCGACATGGAACGCCAGGGCCAGGAGTACAAGATGCTGCTGGACATCAAGACACGCCTGGAGATGGAGATTGCTGAGTACAGGAGGCTGCTGGACGGAGAGGCTAGCGGGTAAGGCAGGATGGGAAGACGGGTCCTTGAAACAAGTGAAAATGAATGAATGTCTCCTTCAACATTTCACTTTAGAAGCAATGTTAATTTGAAGTTCACCTTAATGTGAGCCATTGTTACTTTTGATGTGAATTTACTGCTATGTGACCTTTAATAGATACTTATTATGATCATAGATGCTAACTATGCCAACCATGAGTTTCCCTTCCTCACAGCCTCGGCCTCAGCTCCTCGAAATCTGGCCACAGCTCCTCCAGCTCCCACATCAGCTCGTCTAGCTCCGGCCTCAACTCCGGCCTCAGCTCCTCTGGCTCCGTCCTCAGTTCCTCCACCAAAGGCAATGTGGTGATCACCGAAGCGGAAATAGTGTAGTGTCCTCAAGTGAAACCACACACGCTTCTTAAGGTCCCACACACACAGCTAGTACTGCAGCAAGCAACGGGTTAACCCCATAGAAATATAATTACTAGAATGGGTATAGGAAATGAGAGGCCAGCACATGGAATATTACTGCTCCACATTGCTTTGTTCATGCAACCTAAAATACAACGTTTCAATTTATACATATAGTCTTCGTCAGATGAAAAATCCCTATTTTCGTTATCTGTGTAATTTCTTTAAGCCAGTTCTGGTTAACTCTAGTTTAAGATGTGCATAACATCCTCCAATACTTTATAGAATGGCTAAAGCCCCTCATACACCCATCATGGAACATTGACTTGAATGGGGAATTATTTTCTGGTAATTCTGTTTCTATGGTTAACACCTCCAGAACAACATATTCTACTACATCTGGATGGGACACCAACAACAGACCCCATTGTGAATACAATAAAGATGCTCTGACTTGCTGACTTCATCATCCTGTTTTCTGTGTCTTTCAACTTGATGTATCTGATCTGGCATGCTCCTATACATCTGACTATCATATAGGTTGTCATATTTTGCACATGAGGCCAATTCTATGGTCTTGAGAAAGCATATGTTTCAGTATGATCTCGAATATTTTTATGACATTCACTTGTACATTGATCTGATGGTGATCTTAGAAATGTTGAAAGTTGTCAGCAACATTATATAATTCTATCTCTTTAAGATAAATGATGAGTTCTTAGATTCAGAGTTATACACTGTGTAGAGAGTGTTTGTGGAGTCAACTCTAGTGCTGGACATGTTTTGGTGGAAAGATTTAGATTTGAAAACAATTAATTTGAAATTAGATGACAGAATGTATCATCTATTACATCCATTCTCAAAGATTCATATTGTCAGTCTATGATAAAGAATGAATATCTCTATAACAAGTGAAACCACACAGCCCGTTCTCATTCAACCACATAATCTTTATTGATGGTTCTGTTGGCAAATTATTACTTGATCTCATCCAAATTCACATCGAGGTTCTGGGTGGTCTCCATCAGAACTACCATGTAGGTTTATGGAAGTAGGTCTGGTACACAAGCCTCCTATTATTATATATTGAAGTCAATGTAGCCAGAGGAGGATGGAAAATAGCTGTCCTCCGGCTACACCAGGGTGCTACCATAGAGGGTCCTGTTTAGACATTGGTAGACCTTCATTGCGAAAGTGTGTTTTAGGTAATCAGGTATTTGGTGATGTGAGTATATGTCGCATAGTTTCTTTTAAGTATCTCTTTTTATTTTTTTAAACTTTTTTTATTTTTCTGAAAATCACTGAGTAGGGTGGTCCTCCTATTCCTCTGAAGAGCCTCCAACAGTTACACAACATCAGTAGTCATTGGAGTTAGATGATGGTACGCATTGACAGATATGACTGTGGGAGAATTGGGAAACTCTTGAAAAGTTGAGTGCTCTACTCAAAGTGGTGCACAGCCGTAAGTCAAGATGCAGACCACATAAACACTACATGGCCAAAAGTACATGGACACCTGCTCGTCGAACACATCATTTCAAAATCATGGGTATTAATATGGAGTTGGTCCCCCTATGCTACTATAATAGCCTACACTATTCTGGGAAGGCTTTTCACTAGATGTTAGAACATTGCTGCAGGTCCTTGGTTCCATTCATCCACAAGAGCATTAGTGAAGTTGGGCACTGATATTGGGTGATTAGGCCCGCAGCTGGCATTCCAATTCGTCCCAAAGATGTTCAATAGAATGTCATTGTATGCTGTGGCATTAAGATATCCCTTCACTGGAACTAAGGGGCATATCCCAAACCATGAAAACCAGCCTCAGACCACCAACATGCCGGTAGCGTTTTCCTGGCATCTTCCAAACCCAGATTCGTCCCTCGGACTGCCTGTTGGTGAAGCGTGATTCATCACTCCAGAGAACACTTTTCCACTGCTCCGTAGTCCAATGGCGATGAGCTTTACACCACTCTATCAGATGCTTGGCATTGCGCATGGCGGCCTTAGGCTTTTGCGCTGCTGCTCGGCCGTGGAAACCTATTTCATAATGCTTCCGACAAACTGTTTTTGTGCTGGCCTTGCTTCCAGAGGTAGTTTGGAACTTAGTAGTGAGTGTTGCAACAGAGGACAGACTATTTTTACATGCTTCAGCACTCGGCGGTCCGGTTCTGTGAACTTGTGTGGCCTACCACTTCGCGGCTGAGCCGTTGTTGCTCTTAGAGGTTTCGACTTCACAATAACAACACTTACAGTTGACTGGGGCAGCAATAGCAGGGAAAGGTGGCATCCTATGACGGTGCCACGTTGAAAGTCACTGAGCTCTTCATTAAGGCCATTCTACTTCCAATGTTTGTTTATGGAGATTGCATAGCTGTGTGCTCAATTTTATACACCTGTCAGCAATGGGTGTGGCTGAAATAGCCACATACTTTTTTCCATGTAGTGTATGATAGATGATAGAGTGATTTATTCATTCAGATCAATTTATATCATCAAAAATTGAATGCATTTGCCTGGCACCTTGTTTGTGTGAACACGCCAATGTAAACTGACTGACAGCACCCTTCTGATTTACCATTGCTCAGAAAATACCATAATTTCACAATTGTAATAAGACACAAATGATACACTTTGGATTTGAATCCATTTCAACTAGATTGTGGTCTAGAAATGACTGCTTCAGGATGTCTTCTTCTAGATATACAGTTGAAGTCAAAAGTTTGCATACAACTTAGCCAACTACATTTAAACTCAGTTTTCCACAAATCCTGACATTTAATCCTATTAAAAATTCCCTGTCTTGGGTCAGTTAGGATCACCACTTTATTTTAAGAATGTGATATGTCAGAATAATAGTAGATATAATTATTTATTTCAGACTTTATTTCTTTCATCACGTTCCCAGTGGGTCAGAAGTTTACATACACTCAATTAGTATTTGGTAGAATTGCCTTTAAATTGTTTAACTTGGGTCAAACATTTCGGGTAGCCTTCCACAAGCTTCCCACAATAAGTTGGGTGAATTTTGGGCCATTCCTCCTGACAGGACTGGTGTAACTGAGTCAGGATTGTAGGCCTCCTTGCTCGCACACGCTTTTTCAGTTCTGCCCACACATTTTCTATAGGATTTGGGTTCAGGGCGTTGTGATGGCCACTCCAATACCTTGACTTTGGTGTCCTTGCCACAACATTAGAAGTATGTTTGGGGTCATTTTCTGTTTGGAAGACCCATTTGCGACCAAGCTTTAACTTCCTGACTGATGTCTTGAAATGTTGCTTCAATATATTCACATCATATTTCTCCCTCATGATGCCATTTATTTTGTGAAGTGCACCAGTCCCTCCTGCAGCAAAGCAACCCCACAACATGATGCTACCACCCCGGTGCGTCATGGTTAGGATGGTGTTCTTTGGCTTGCAAGCCTCTCCCTTTTTCCTCCAAACATAAAGATGGTCATTTTGGCCAAACAGTTACATTTTTGTTTCATCAAACCAGAAGACATTTCTCCAAAAAGTATGATCTTTGTCCCCATGTGCAGTTGCAAACCGTAGTCTGGCTTTTTTATGGTGGTTTTGGAGCAGTGGCTTCTTCCTTGCTGAGCGGCCTTTCAGGTTATGTCGATATAGGACTCGTTTCACTGTGGAAGTAGATACTTTGTGCCTGTTTCCTCCAGCATCTTCACAAGGTCCTTTGATGTTGTTCTGGGATTGATTTGCACTTTTCGCACCAAGGTACGTTCATCTCTAGGAGACAGAATGCATCTCCATCCTGAGCGGTATGACGGCTGCCTAGTCCCATGGTGTTTATACTTGCGTACTATTGCTTGTACAGATGAAAGTGGTACCTTCCGGGATTTGGAAATTGCTCCCAAGGATGAACCAGACTTGTGGAGGTCTATTTTCTGAGGTCTTGGCTGATTTCCTTAGATTTTCCCATGATGTCAAGCAAAGAGGCACTGAGTTTCAAGGTAGACCTTGATATACATCCACAGGTATGCCTCCAATTGACTCAAATTATGTCAATTAGCCTGTCAGAAGCTTCTAAAACCAAAATCATTTTCTGGACTTTTCCAAGCTGTTTAAGGGCACAGTCAACTTAGTGTATGTAATCTTCTGACCCACTGGAATTGTGATACAGTGAATTATAAGTGAAATAATCTGTCTGTAAACAATTGTGGTAAAAATTACTTGTGTCATGCAATAAGTAGATGTCCTGATTAGATGTCCTTCTTAACAAGACATTTGTGGAGTGGTTGAAAAACAAGTTTTATTGACTCCAACCTAAGTGTATGTAAACCTCCGACTTCAACTGTATTTGTTGATGCGAAAGAGGTCTGTTTGTTCCTACGTTAGGGACATTGTGTGTCCGGAAGAACCAGTTACAGAATTCCAATGGACAGCGGTTGAGTTCTGGGTGAATCTAGTAACTGTCAGTGGCTCTATGTGCTCGGCTCAGCTCTCTGTGCCTGGGTTGTATACAGCCACATACAACCAGGAAAAGAGTTATGAATAATTAAAAGGTTAAAGTAAGGTGATGAGGTGTATTTTTGTTTCTACAAACTTTAGACAAGTCTTAGGGCAACGTTTATCCATTGTTTTTTGAACTGAGGCTGGACCACTCAGGATAACTCAGCACCTCTTGGAAAGCCATTCTGCCATGTCCTTGGCATTAAAATATGTGCAATTCTCCCGTTGTGAAATAAAAGTTCAACCTGGGCTTTGCTCCTTTCATGTCTATTTTGATCCTGACAAATTCCCCAGTCCCTGTCTTGGTACATAACAGGTAGAGGTAAATAGCCATTCAGTGTTTTTAAAAATATTCTCAGAAAACGTGGCAAAGTTCACCTGTCACAGCATGTCAAAGTTATACTGTGTGTGTTGACTGATTGATTGACTTATCTGGGGCTAATAGAAGCAGGTTTGTTTATGCTTTCAACCAGACGCTATAAACGGGAGAGGAATTCCAACTATTTATACGTGTGTGCACTTTTATTTGTTTGTGCAGGCAGACACCATATATTGAGTGAGATGGGGAGAGTGGAGTTGCACAACAATAGTATATTTTCAATATTTGCATATCCACACAGTACATAACTATCCTCTTCCATCTCCTTCTGCATCCTAGCATGTCAAAGAGTGGGGGAGGATCCCATGCCCTATATGTGGTAAATCCTCCCTGTACTCCTCCCTTCTCTATTCCTCCCTTCTGCCTCTCCCGCCCATGTCCTCCTCTCACCCTCCCTCCTTCTGCCCTGTGCAGCATAAAAAGGGAACAGTGCCTGGGCCGTGCACCACATTCTCTCTCCTCATCCCAGGCAGGCAGACTCCCTCTCAGCAGCCATGTCCTTCTCCAGATCTAGCATGTCCTACAGCAGCAGCGGTGGAGGCGGAGGTGGCACCATGTCCATGAGGTCTGGAGGTGGAGGTGGAATGGGTATGGGCTCCTCCCGCTTCTCCTCGATGGGTGGTGGTGGAGGTGGAGGAGGCCGCGTCACTGCCATGAGGGCCGGCAGTGTGTATGGAGGAGCAGGAGGCTCTGGGGTGCGCATCTCTAGCTCCTCGTTCGGTTCCGGCGGTGGAGGTGGTGGTGGTGGCAGTTATGGTTTCAGAATGGGAGGGGGTGGTGGCGGCGGCGGCGGTGGCGGCTTTGGTTTCAGCATGGGAGGGGGTGGTGGTGGTGGCGGAGGAGCCGACATTAATGTGTCGGCCAACGAGAAGGCCACAATGCAGAACCTGAACGACCGCCTATCCACCTACTTGGAGAAGGTGCGCATGCTAGAGGCGGCCAACGCCGAGCTGGAGCTGAAGATCCGTCAGTTCATGGAGAGCAAGACGTCCCCCAGTGCTCGCGACTACTCTGGCTTCTACGCTACTATAGCCGACCTGCAGGACAAGGTACGTGACGCGTTTCCTAGATGACAAGAGCACGGCATGTCAAAACATGATGATGTCTGCAAAGTGACAATGTTATCCTTTGCTAGAGAGTACAGGTGACATCAGCTTGTTTTTCCAACAAGTTACTGAGAGTGATATATGAACATTGGAAATTGCAAAATTATGTAATAATTGATTAAACCAAGATATTGCACCGAAGATAGATGACAAGACAGTATGCATATTTGCAGCTGAAATATTGAAGATAAAGCGGATAATTGAAGCCAATCCTTCCTCTCTCTTAAGAGCCCCTAGGCGATTGCAAAAGGTGCAATTAGATTCTTTGTGTCATGCTTTACAATGTTCACAAAGATCACAGGTTCCCTGTAATGGTTCTGTGAGCTATAATTTACAGTGCAGCTGAAACTCAGAACTGAGTGATTATAGTGTGATTTAACAGTTTGTGTGTACTATATTAGTGTGAAATTCCATGCATGCCCCATCCTGAAATGTTTTTGCCATCCTCCACCTCTCAGATCCAGGATGCCACCTGCTTGAACGGAAGCATCTATCTGAACATCGACAATGCAAAGCTCGCTGCCGATGACTTCAGAACGAAGTAAGTACATCCAACGCCCTCCACAGATACTGTACACTGCGGGTGCATTACATTAACCCCTTGGAATAACCCCAAATCTGTAAAAACTCTCATACTGTTTTTTATTACATTTTGTGTTGAATCTATAAAAGGAAACCAAATGACATTACCCGTCAGCTCCACCATAACCACACCCTCCCAACAGACATATGACCTAAGCTCTCTCCATCTCTCAGGTATGAGAACGAGCTGGCCATGCGTCAGTCAGTGGAGGCGGACATTGCCGGGCTGAAGAGGATGCTGGACGAGATGACCATGGCCAGATCTGACCTGGAGATGCAGATCGAGGGACTGAAGGAGGAGCTCATCTATCTCAAGAAGAACCATGAGGAGGTGGGTGTGGGCTGATGGGACATATCCATACAGTCCCTTAATGTATTACATCTATTGACCATGTCAACCTGCTATGGGTTTTCACTAGAACTACATTGCTGGCTTTCAACCACATCTGTATCAAGCAATGGTGTTCAAATATATAATGAAGACAGAGGGCAGGTCAAGTTGTTACCATCAGGCAGAGGTTAGTCACTTCTTAGTCCTTTAAACTCACCACTATATGTTTCTCCACAGGAGCTGCTGGCCATGAGGACTCAGATGACTGGACAGATCAACGTGGAGGTGGACGCAGCACCACAGGAGGACCTGTCCAGAGTCATGGCTGAGATTCGTGAGCAGTACGAGGCCGGTAGTGCCAAGAACCAGCGCGACCTGGAGGCCTGGTTCCAGACCAAGGTAGAACCTCTAGAACCCCTAAACTATGTTCATGGTGTAGATGTTCCTTTACTTCTAGTTGGTAACGTTGTCACATTCTATCATGAGCTGAAATGTTGGTTTGTTTATGTCATGATTGACCACTTATTGTGTTTTATAGACAGAGACGTTGAACAAGGAGGTGGCGTCCAGCACAGAGGTTCTCCAGACCTCCAAGTCAGAGATTTCGGAGATCCGTCGCACACTGCAGGGCCTGGAGATTGAACTGCAGTCACAGCTCAGCATGGTGAGCTGTAATTACAAACAACTGACCAAGGACCACAGTTTAGGGCACATTACCTACACAACTTTGTGCAACTTCTATGTATAAACAACATTTGACTCTTTCATCATTCTCTACCATCCCTCAAGTATCTCACTTTCACCTGGACTATAACACTATCCCTCAAGTTGTTGTAGCCAGGCACCACTCCATTACTATAGCTAACATCGGCCTGCCTTCACATTCAATTACTAGGGAGAACTTTTTCAGTATGACAGTAAACATTCCAAATTCCAAACCTACTCCCACAGTTTTGACCCATCATCTCTATCTCTCCTGGCCAATAGAAAGGCTCCCTGGAGAACACGCTGGCGGAGACAGAGGGCCGTTACTCCATGCAGCTGGGACGCCTCCAGAGCCAAGTGACCAGCCTGGAGGAGCAGCTAGTGTCTCTCCGCAGCGACATGGAACGCCAGGGCCAGGAGTACAAGATGCTGCTGGACATCAAGACACGCCTGGAGATGGAGATCGCTGAGTACAGGAGGCTGCTGGACGGAGAGGCTAGCGGGTAAGGCAGAATGGGATTGGATGTGTCCCTCAACATTTGATTTTAAAAGCATTGTTCATTTGAAGTTGACCTTAGTTTGAGCCATGGTTACTTTTGACTTGAATCTACAGCTGTGTGACCTTTAATAGATATTATGATCATAGATCATAGATGCTATCTATGCTAACCATTGGTTTCCCTTCCTAAAAGCCTTGTTCACAGCTCCTCGAAATCTGGCCTCAGCTCCTCCGGCTCCCACATCAGCTCATCTAGCTCCGGCCTCAGCTCCTCCAGCTCCGGCCCCAGCTCATCCACCTCCACCACACGCAAGGTGGTGATTGTCACAGAGGAAATGGTGGATGGCAAGGTTGTCTCCTCAAGTGAAACCAAACACACCTCTTAAGGTCCCACACACACAGCGAGCACTGCAGCAAGCAATGGGTTAACCACATAGAAATATAATTACTAGAATGGTTGTAGGAAATGTGAGGCCAGAATGTGGAATATTGCGTTTCCCCAGTCCTTTATTCATGCAACCGAAAATACAGCATTACAACTTATAAAAATATTTGTCAGATAAACAATCCCTATCCTCGTTATCAGTGTTATTTGTTTAGGCCAGCTCTGGTTTACTCTAGTTTAAGAAGTGCATAACGTCCTCCAATACTTTATAGAATGGCTAAAGCCCCTCAGACACCCATTATAGAACATTGACTTGAATGGGGAATTATTTTCTGGTAATTCTATTTCTATGGTTAACACCTCCAGAACAACATATTCTACTACATCTGGATGGGACACCAACAACAGACCCCATTGTGAATACAATAAAGATGGTCTGACTTGCTGACACCATCAATCTGTCTTCTGTGTCTTTCAACTTGATGTATCTGATCTGGCATGCTCCTATACATCTGACTATCATATAGGTTGTCATCTTTGCACATGAGGCCAATTCTATGGTCTTGAGGAAGTATATGTGTCAGTATGATCTTGAATATATTTATGACATTTACTCGTACTGAGTTTAATACATGCCAATATTTTTTTAGAAGTGCTGATAGTAGAAATTTGAATGCAAGTTTGAATGCAAAATTATATCATTCTATCTCTATCAATCAAACTCTCAGTTATTCAAGCATTAGATTCAGAGTTATATACTGTATGAAGAGTGTTTGTGGAAAGATGTAAAAATTGAAATCAAGTCATGAAGTGAGAGCACAAAATGTATCTGCTATGACATCCATACTCACAGATTCATATAGTCAGTCTATTATAAAGCATTCATATCTCTGAAACAAGTGAAACCACACAGAGGAGTGGGTTAGTGTTGACAGATATGACTGTGGGAGACTTGAGAAACTCGTACAAGGCTTGAAAAGTAGTGCTCTACTCACGGTGGTGCACAGCCATCAATCAAGATGCAAACCACATGTAAGGGAAAGGGAGAAACCTTGTCAGTTGCACAACTAAATGCATTCTGCCTTCATCCAATATCGTAATTCATGCATTCAGATGAATTGCTTTTATCTAAACTGATTGCTTCGCCCTGGCTCCTTCTATGTGTGAACATGTCAATGCGGACTGACCGACTGACTGCACATTTCTGATTTAGCATTGCTTATTTCAGCCATAATATCACTTGATTGTGTTCTCGAGAATATTGCTATAGAATGTCTTCTTCATTACATATTTGTTCAGGCAAAGAGGGTCTGTTTGTTTCTACATTGTATGTCTGGAAGAACCAGTTACGTAATGCCAATGGACAGGGGTTGAGTTACAGGTGTATCTGGTGAGGGACAGCGGCTCTATGTTGCACTGCTGTACTCTGCTCCGTGTGACATCCACGAACAACCAGATGATAAGTTATGAATTATAAAAGGTTGAGGCGAAAATGAAGCGGTAGTGTTTACACACAAACAAGCTATTGCATGCTCTTATATAAAGAATCCAACTAAAATCAAACTAAAACTGAACACTTCATGCCACTGGCTGAATGTCAGTGTAAAGTACATTTTAGTAGGGGGAATAATAATACAAGTATTCCTTTACTTTGCAAAATCTTGTTCATTTGCTTTCAGTTTATATTGTTTTTAAGATTAAGATTAAGAACTTTATATTGGTCAATTGCACACAAGGTTCAATCCGAAATGACTTCCTCTTTTTACCCAACCCACACATACATACAGATTTTCTGGAGAGGTGTGGGGTGCTGCCACACTGGATGCCCGGGAGCTTTTGTTGTGGGGGGTTAAGTACCTTGCTCAAGGGCACAACCGCAGGCAATGACGTCTAAGACTTGATACCAGTAACCCTCCGGTTGCCAGCTCACTTCCCGACTGATTTTTCCCATCAGACCCGGGATTCAATCTTGCAACCCGGTTGCTGGCTCCCCTCTCTAACTGCTAGCATACCTGCCACCCTTTATGGGTGATTGCACAGTAGGAACAAGCTGCAATCAAAATTTAGAGGTGGGTGTACACCATTGCTTTATTTAACCCTTATTCTACCAGGTGAACTGACTGAGAAGAGAACTCATTCTTATTTATAGCAACAACCTGGGAATAGCTGCAGGGGAGAGGTGAGGGGGAAAAAGGCGATTAGAAAGCTTGGGATGATTAGATGGTCATCACGGTTGGAGGGACAGATTTGGAAATTTAGCTAGGACATAATCATGGCCCACTAGATTGTGCGGTCTGTCATCTTTTAAAATGGGGAGAGGACAGGCAGAGGTCACTTTACATTGTTCATGCTTCATATATTTTCTCCTGGGAGGGGGTTCTGCATGTTCATTCCTGTCAAACATGAACATTCTTCACTTGTGTGAAGAGTAGCAGCAGCGTTTGTGTGTGAGTGTGTGTGCATGTGTGTGTGTGTGTAAGTGTTTAACTATACTTGTGGGGACCAGAAATCACCACAAGAATATTAAACAAACAAAATGTTGACCAACTGGAGACATTTTGTTGATCCCCACAAGGACAAAGGCTATTTCCAGCAGGTTTGGGTTAAGGTTAGAATTATTGTTAGGGTTCAAATCAAATCAAATTTATTTGTCACATACACATGGTTAGCAGATGTTAATGCGAGTGTAGCGAAATGCTTGTGCTTCTAGTTCCGACAATGCAGTAATAACCAACAAGTAATCTAACTAACAATTCCAAAACTACTACCTTATACACACAAGTGTAAAGGGATAAAGAATATGTACATAAAGATATATGAATGAGTGATGGTACAGAGCAGCATAGGCAAGATGCAGTAGATGGTATCGAGTACAGTATATACATATGAGATGAGTATGTAAACAAAGTGGTATAGTTTAAAGTGGCTAGTGATACATGCATTACATAAAGATGCAGTAGATGATATAGAGTACAGTATATACGTATACATATGAGATGAATAATGTAGAATATGTAAACATTATATTAAGTAGCATTGTTTAAAGTGGCTAGTGATATATTTTACATCAATTCCCATCAATTCCCATTATTAAAGTGGCTGGAGTTGAGTCATTGTGTTGGCAGCAGCCACTCAATGTTAGTGGTGGCTGTTTAACAGTCTGATGGCCTTGAGATAGAAGTTGTTTTTCAGTCTCTCGGTCCCAGCTTTGATGCACCTGTACTGACCTCGGCTTCTGGATGATAGCAGGGTGAACAGGCAGTGGCTCGGGTGGTTGTTGTCCTTGATGATCTTTATGGCCTTCCTGTGACATCGGATGGTGTAGGTGTCCTGGAGGGCAGGTAGTTTGCCCCCGGTGATGCGTTGTGCAGACCTCACTACCCTCTGGAGAGCCTTACGGTTGTGGGCAGAGCAGTTGCCGTACCAGGCGGTGATACAGCCCGACAGGATGCTCTCGATTGTGCATCTGTAGAAGTTTGTGAGTGCTTTTGGTGACAAGCCGAATTTCTTCAGCCTCCTGAGGTTGAAGAGGCGCTGCTGCGCCTTCTTCACGATGCTGTCTGAAACATATCCCAGTCCACGTGATGGAAGCAGTCTTGGAGCGTGGAATCAGATTGGTCGGAATTATAATTAGGTTTAGGAGCTAGGGTTAGGTTTAGGGTAAGGTTAGGGTATGGGTTTAAGGTTAGGGTTACTGTTAAGGTAAGGCTAAGGTTCAGGGTTAGGGGTTAAGGAAAATTGGATTTTGAATGGGACTGAATTGTATGTCCCCACACGGTTAGCTGTGCAAGACTGTGTGTGTGTGTGTGTGTGTGTTGGAGTATCAATGTAAGTGTGTAGAGTCGAAGGCGGTGCAGTGATTTTTAAGCTTGTGTGCGGATGATAAGTGGTTTCCACTAGATTCCACAGCCACAAAGTCATGATAAATACTGGTGAAATTAGTTAAAGGGAGGACTTCAGCCGAGAGTTTCCATGTGGCGAAGGAGGAAACTTCGCTTCCTTCCATTGCACGAAGGTAATCATAATTGTTAACGGCATTCCCTCCAAAGGTAAAACAGGAAATGGCAAACTTTACGAGAAGTTTCTGGGTAACTGAGATGAGCTATTGAGCCGTTTTATGGCTGGGGACAGAAGATGTTCAGGAGCCTATTGGTGTCACGTACTGGTACCACTTGCCGTGAGAACAGTTTATGGCTTGGGTGGCTGGGCCTTCCTTTCACACCGCCTGATATAGAAGTCATGGATTGTAGGGAGCTTGGCCCCAGGGATGTACTGGGCTGTCCACCCCACCCTCTGTGGCACCATGAAATCGAGGCTGGTGCAGTTGCCATACCAAGCAGTGATGCAGCCAGTCATGACGCTCTCAATGGTGCAGCTGTATAACTTTTTGATGACTTGAGGGCCGATGCCAAATCTTTTCAACCTCCTGAGAAGGAAGACGCACTGTCACGCCTTCTTCACGACTTGGAAACCGAGGAACTTGAAACTCTCGACCCACTCCACTACATCCCCGTCGATGTGGATGGGGGAGTGCTCACCACCCCTCTTTAATGTTGTCCACGATCAGCTCCTTGGTCTTACTGATGTTGAGGGATAGGTTGTTGTACTGGCACCACACTGTCAGATCACTGACCTCCTCCCTGTAAGCGGTCTCATAGCCACCGTTGATCAGCCCTATTACAGTCGTGTCGTCAGCAAACTTGATGGTGTCGGGGTTGTGCTTGGCCAAGCAGTCGTGGATGAACACGGAGAACAAGAAGGGACTAAGCACACACCCTTTTGGGGCCTCCATGTTGATGGTCAGTGTGGCGGAGGTTATGTTGCCTACCCTCACCACCTTGGGTCGACCTATCGGGAAATTCAGGATCGAGTTAGAGAGATAGGTGTCAATGAACAGCATTCTCATGTGGGTATTCCTCTTCTCTGGGTGGTTGAGAGCAGTGTGGAGTGAAATTGAGTATGTGTCGATCTGTTGGGGTGGTATGCAAATTGGAATGGGTCTAGGGTGTTTGGAATGATGGAGTTGATGTGTGCCGTAACCAGCCTTTCAAATCAATTCATGAACAGATGTGAGTCCTACAGGGCGATAGTCATTGTGGCAGGTAGTCTTAGAGTTCTCGGGAACAGGAATGATGGGGGTCAGCTTGAGACGTGAGGATTAGAGACTGAGACAAGGAGAGGTTGTAAATGGCTGTTCTGCGCAAGCACTGAGAACGTGCCCTGGAATACTGAGTGTTTACCTGATTAGCGAGATCACCCAGGGCTCTGAAATGGTGGGTGTGCTCATGCACAGCTCGGTGTTGCTTTTGTTGAAGCTTGCATTAAATGCATTTTCTTCTAGTAGAGAGACATCATTGGGAAGATCATGGCTGGGCCTTCCTTTGTAATCCGTAATGGACTGTAGCCCCTGCCACATGCAGCGGGTGTCGGAGTCCGTGTAATAGAATTCCAGCTTGCTCCTATATTGTCCTTGTGCTTGGTTGTCTGGAGATCGTAGCAGGACTTATTGCACTTGTTTGTGTCCTCAGCCATAGCCTTAGGGTTGCATGCGATAACCCTGTGTGAGCTAAGCCTGTCCTTTAGCTTAGTGCCAAACTCTGTGTTATATCGGGGCTTTTGATTAATGAAGGCGTTGACGGAGGTGGTTAGCTTGTCGATGATATCGGCTGAGTAATGTAAAATATTCCAGTCAGCGCTTGCAAAGCAGTCTTGTAGCTTAGTCTCCGATTCGGGGAACCATTTCACTATGGAGCGGGTATTTCCTATTTGACCCTGCGAATCATTAAAATGAGAACATAACTTCTGCAATGCTCATTGGCTTTAACCAAATGCAAATCAACTTTCCCATATACAGAACATGGGACTCAAATGGCAACATCTGGAGCATGCTCTGGTTATATGGAAATATGCAAACAAGCAATAGCTTGTTCTTGCACGCTGCAGATGCCAATTCCATGCCAAGGTGTTAAGGGAAAAGAACAGTACGTTCTATCATTAATCACATCTGGGGTGATATTTCATGGTGTTCGATGCCTGGAGTAATTACTCATCCCATGGTGCTATAAAGTTGGTAAGGGGAAGGAAAACTACTTTTGTTGGAGCTGCAGACAACTACAGTGGATGGAAAATGCATAACGTTAAGTGAAACTTAATATAATGGTACCTGAGTCTATGCATAAAATCACAAACAATATGAAGCAACAATGGCCTGTTAAGTTTAAGGGAAAGGACAGGCGGTGATGACCGGTTGTATCACCGCCTGGTATGGCAACTGCTCAGCATCTGACCGTAAGGCGCTACAGAGGGTACTGCGTACAGCCCAGTACATCACTGGGGCCAAGCTTCCTGACATCCAGGACCTACAGTTTATACTAGGCTGTGTCAGAGGAAGGCCCCAAAAATTGTCAAGGACTCCAGAAACCGAAGTCATAGACTGTTCTCTCGGCAAGCGACACCGGAGCGCAGTCTTGGACCAAAATGCTCCTTAACAGCTTCTACCCCCAAGCCATAAGACTGCTGAACAATGAATCAAATGGCAACCCGGACTATTTACATTGACCCCCAACCCCCACTGCCTACTGCACCTTTGTTTTTATACTGCTGCTACTTTCTGTTTATTATCTATGCATAGTCACTTTACAAATGACCTCGACTAACCTGTGGTGGTGGCGGTTAAGGTTTCGGCATGGGAAGGGGTGGCAGCGGCGGTAGCGGTTATGGTTTCGGCATGGGAAGGGGTGGTGGTGGCTTTCAAGCACATCTGTGATAAGCAATGGTGTTCAAATTCATAATGAAGACAGAGGGCAGGTCAAGTTGTTACCATCAGGCAGTGGTCAGTCACAACTTAATCCTTTAAACTCACCACCATGTGTTTCTCCACAGGAGCTGCTGGCCATGAGGATGGAGATGACTGGACAGATCAACATGGAAGTGGACGCACCACCACAGGAGGACCTGACAAGAGTCATGTCTGAGATCCTTGAGCAAAAGAGACCGTTAGTGCCAAGAACCAGCGTGACCTGGAGTCCTGGTTCCAGACCAAGGTAGAACCTCTAGAACCCCTAAACAATGTTAATTTTGTAGATGTTCCTTTACTTCTAGTTGGTAACATTGTGACATTCTATCATGAGCTGAAATGTTGGTTTGTTTCTGGGATGATTGACCACTTATTG
Source organism: Oncorhynchus masou masou (assembly GCF_036934945.1). NCBI lineage: Eukaryota > Metazoa > Chordata > Actinopteri > Salmoniformes > Salmonidae > Oncorhynchus > Oncorhynchus masou. The sequence continues at coordinate 26,402,209 of NC_088216.1, forward strand.
TGTTTTACAGACAGAGACGTTGAACCAGGAGGTGGTGTCCAGCACAGAGGTTCTCCAGACCTCCAAGTCAGAGATTTTGGAGATCCGTCGCACACTGCAGGGCCTGGAAATTGAACTGCAGTCACAGCTCAGCATGGTGAGCCGTAATTATTTACACGGACCACCATTTAGGGTGCAGTACTTACACAACTTTCTACAAATTTCCTGGATGCTAACTATGCTAATCATTGGTTTCCCTTCCTCACAGCCTCTTTCTCAGCTCCTCGAAATCCGGCCACAGCTCCGGCCTCAGCTCCTGTCTCACCTTCGGCCTCAGCTCCTCCAGCTCTGGCCTCAGCTCCAGCCTCAGCTCCTGCAACTCTGGCCCCAGCTCCTCCAGCACCACCACACGCATGGTGGTGATCGTCACAGAGGAAATGGTGGATGGCAAGGGGCAAGCAATGGGTTAACCCCATGGAATTATAATATCGGCTGAGTAACGTAAAATATTCCAGTCAGAGCTAGCAAAGCAGTCGTGTAGCTTAGTCTCCGATTCGGAGGACCATTTCTCTGTGGAGCATGTCACGGGCACTTCCTGTTTGACCTTGTATACAGGAAGTAGTAGTATAGGGTCATGATCTGATTTGCCAATGTGGGGACGAGGAAGGGCCTGGTATGCTTGCTTGTGGATAGAGTAACAGTGGTCTAGGACTTTATTGCCCCAACTGGAGAAGGAGACGTGTTGATGGAAAAAAACATCCCAGATACTGGTTTCTATGAATATATTAATTATCAATACCAATCATTAAAAACAACATACAGACAGAACATTTTATTTTTGAGGTTGCAAAGGCTAATGGTGAAGACAAGGAAGTGTATAAAAGAAAAGGGTTATTATGGACCACATGAACCTCTTCCCCTCCCACCTCCCACAATCCTCGATCTCACGCCAGCACCAAGATGCCAGTTTCTGAGAGTTTGTAAAAGCCAGCAGAGTGCAGGTATGGCCATGAGAGTACATTGCACACTGCCATGTCATAGCACATGTTTTTCTATATAGTTGAGAGATGCACATATGCATGACACAAACCAGGAGAGTTTAGGAGATGTTATAGAGATAGAAATGTTTGTCTAATGCAAACTTAAACTTTTGTGACCAGAGGCAAAAACACTCCTCACATAATTTTACTCCTCTGGGTTTGAGAGTAATGTGGGTACGAATGAAAGTGGGGAATGGAGGGATAAGAGTGGGATATGGCTGTGCAATTTACTCTAGACTACATTTGATCATAATTATTATCATGAAATAGCATACCCAACAATAGATGTCATGCTAAACGAAGTAGAATTGCAGGAACTTAGCTTTAAAACAAATATACCAAGGCCACATTTCTGGTTCTAGTCCGCCCTTGCTTGCACCATGTACTTTAATGCAAACTGCAATTCAGCTCATTTGGTTGTGCTATTAGACGAAGCACAGTGACAACACATTGAGTTGTACAAATACACAACATTTCTGTCATTGTTTTTCCATTTGAACCTTGTGCTAAACGGTTGAAAGTGCAGATATAACACATTTAGCTAACAACTAAACAAAAACCTGACCATGTTTTTCCATTGTTTTTGGATGGTTGAAAGCATAGTGATAACACATTGGGAATTCAACAAACTGTTGTTTGTCTTTTTCAATGGGTGAATATAGGTTATAATCTCATTGATCAACATCTCAACCAAATATCACCCAATTGTCCATGTTGCAATTGTAACGTCTGCTTTCAACTCACACTCTCATCCACGTAGATCCCCCAAATGCAGCTCACTTCGCAGGCCACTTTCCAGCTCACACTCTCAAACACATAGATCCCCTGCACACAGCTCACTCTCCAGATCCCAATCAACCTAATTCTGATAACCTATTCACACACCTGTATGTCATTATCACACACTATTTAGTTCAGTTCTTTGCACCCAATCGTTGTGAAGTATTGTTTGTTTTTGGCACACTTCTATTTGGAGCGCTGGTTTTCGCGTGACTTAATCCTCCTATGTATGATAGTTTTTGCCTGCCTCACTAACGACGCCTTTTGCCTGTACTTTAGCCTATCAGATTTCCTGTTATCTACCTATTTCCTGATCTCCCGGACTACGTTTACTAGCCTTTTAACCTGCCTGTACTGTTGACTTTTTGGACCACCTGTGTATGACCTGCTGCCTGCCCCTGGACCCAGCTACCTGCCTCCTGCTATGTTCCTTTACATTAAACATCTGCTGTGCCCTGCGCTTGAAACCAGCTCTCTGTCTCCCTCGTGTTCGTCACAGAAATGACTTGGTGAGCCCAGTGAGATGTCACTGCAACTTGCATGTTAATAATATGTCAGCTATGGTGACAATTTACCAACAAAGGTTAAATGTAACTTTTTTGTTACATATTCTAGTTAGGCCGTATTGACTTAAAGGCAATAGCTGTTTATAGTGCAACATCTCCACCAATGTCACAATAATCCATTCTACTGCAAATCATTAACATGAGAACATAACTTCTGCAATGCTCATAGGCTTTAACCAATTGCAAATCAACTTTCCCACATACAGAACATGGGACTCAAATGGCAACATCTGGAGCATGCTCTGGTTGTATGGAAATATGCAAACAAGCAATAGCTTGTTCTTCCACGCTGCAGATGCCAAATTCCTTGCCAAGGTGTTAAGGGAAAAGAACAGTACGTTCTATCATTAATCACATCTGGGGTGATATTTCATGGGGTTCGATGCCTGGAGTAATGACTCATCCCATGGTGCTATAAAGTTGGTAAGGGGAAGGAAAACTACTTTTGTTGGCGCTGCAGACAACTACAGTGGATTGAAAATGCATAAAGTTAAGTGAAACTTAATATAATGGTACCTGAGTCTATGCATAAAATCACAAACACTATGAAGCAACAATGGCCTGTTAAGTTTAAGGGAAAGGACAGGCGGTGATGACCGGTTGTATCACCGCCTGGTATGGCAACTGCTCAGCATCTGACCGTAAGGCGCTACAGAGGGTACTGCGTACAGCCCAGTACATCACTGGGGCCAAGGTTCCTGACATCCAGGACCTACAGTATATACTAGGCTGTGTCAGAGGAAGGCCCCAAAAATGGTCAAATAATCCAGAAACCGAAGTCATAGACTGGAGCGCAAAGTCTTGGACCAAAATGCTCCTTAACAGCTTCTACCCCCAAGCCATAAGACTGCTGAACAATGAATCAAATGGCAACCCGGACTATTTACATTGACCCCCAACCCCCACTGCCTACTGCACCTTTGTTTTTATACTGCTGCTACTTTCTGTTTATTATCTATGCATAGTCCCTTTACAAATGACCTCGACTAACCTGTGGTGGTGGCGGTTAAGGTTTCGGCATGGGAAGGGGTGGCAGCGGAGGTGGCGGTTATGGTTTCGGCATGGGAAGGGGTGGTGGTGGCTTTCAAGCACATCTGTGATAAGCAATGGTGTTCAAATTCATAATGAAGACAGAGGGCAGGTCAAGTTGTTACCATCAGGCAGTGGTCAGTCACATCTTAATCCTTTAAACTCACCACCATGTGTTTCTCCACAGGAGCTGCTGGCCATGAGGATGGAGATGACTGGACAGATCAACGTGGAAGTGGACACAGCACCACAGGAGGACCTGTCCAGAGTCATGTCTGAGATCCAATACGAGTCCAGCGTGACCTGGAGTCCTGGTTCCAGACCACGGTAGTACTTCTAGAACCCCTAAACTGTGTTCATGGTGTAGATGTGCTTTACTTCTAGTTGGTAACGTTATCACATTCTATCATGAGCTGAAATGTTGGTGTGTTTCTGTGATGATTGACCACTTATTGTGTTTTACAGACAGAGACGTTGAACAAGGAGGTGGCGTCCAGCACAGAGGTTCTCCAGACCTCCAAGTCAGAGATTTTGGAGATCCGTCGCACACTGCAGGGCCTGGAGATTGAACTGCAGTGACAGCTCAGCATGGTGAGCTGTAATTACAAACATCTGACCAAGGGACCACAGTTTAGGGCACATTACCTAAACAACTTTCTGCAACTTTTATCAATAATCAACATATGACTCTTTCATCATTCTCTACCATCCCTAAAGTATCTCACTTTCACCTGGACTATAACACTATCCCTCAAGTTGTTGTAGCCAGGCACCACTCCATCAGCATGGTGAGCCGTAATTATTTACACAGACCACACATTAGGGGGCATTACTTACACAACTTTCTACAACTTTCATAGATGCTAACTATGCTAATCATTGGTTTCCCTTCCTCACAGCCTCTGCCTCAGCTCCTGCAGCTCCGGCCCCAGCTCCTCCACCTCCACCACACGCAAGATGGTGATTGTCACAGAGGAAATGGTGGATGGCAAGGTGTAGGCAACGGGTTAACACCATTGAAATATAATTAGTAGAATGGGTATAGGAAATGAGAGGCCAGCACATGGAATATTGCTGCTCCCCATTGCTTTATTCATGCAACCTAAAATACGTTTAAACTTATACAATGTGAATATTCACCTGAAACGACGATCTTCATTATCTTTGTTATTTGTTAAGGGCAGCTCTGTTTAACTCTAGTATGGGGTGTCCATACCATCCTCCAATTCTTTCTGGAATGGCTCAAGCCCCTCAGACACCCATCATGGAACATTGACTTCAATGGGTTTTCTTTTCTGGTAATTCTATTTCTATGGTTAACACCTCCAGAAAAACATATTCTACTACATCTGGATGGGACACCAACAACAGACCCCATTGTGAATACAATAAAGATGCTCTGACTTGCTGACACCATCATTCTGTTTTCTGTATTTTTAATTTTTAATTTATTTTGGATTCCCCCTTAGCTGCAGCCAAGGCAGCAGCTACTCTCCCTGTGGTCCAAACACATTAAAGCACTTACATTACATAGAGAACGAAAGATTAAACAGTACATCATATAACATTATTACACCACTGCATATCGACAATACAAAATGTACGATACAAAATGTCATATACCACCGTATAAAACTATTACTATGTATTCATGTGTGTGTCTCTTTACAATCCCCGCTATTCCATGAGACACATTTTTACTTGTTTTTTAAAATTCTGATTCTACTGCTTGCATCAGTTACCTGATGTGGAATAGAGTTCCATGTAGTCATGGCTCTATGTAGTACTGTCTGCCTCCCATAGTCTGTTCTGGACTTGGGGATTGTGAAGAGACCTCTGGTGGCATGTCTTGGGGGGTGTCCGAGACGTGTGCTAGTAGTTTAAACAGACGGCTCGGTACATTCAGCTTGTCAACACTTCATACAAAAACAAGTAGCGATGACGTCAACCCGTTTGCTGGCTCACCTCTCTAACCGCTAGGCTACCTGCCACCCTTAGGCACATCCTGCAATCTAAACTGAGAGGTGAGGGGTTTATTTAACTCTTATTCTACCAGGTGAATTGACTGAGAAGAGAACACATTCTTATTTATATCAACCACCTATGAAAAGTTGCAGTGGAGAGGTGAGGGGATGAAAGATAGTCATCCCGGTAGGAGGGACAGATTTGGGAATTTAGCTAGGACATAATCATGGCACACTAGATTGTGCGGTCTGTCATCTTTTTGGAGGGGAGAGGACAGGCAGAGGTCACTTTACATAGTTCATGCTTCATATATTATCTCCTGGGGGGAGTTCTGCATGTTCATTCCTGTCAAACATGAACATTCTTCACTTGTGTCTGATCAACAGAGTAGCAGCAGCGTGTATGCTGATTGTGTGTGTGTGTGAGTGTGTGTGTGTGTGTGTGTATGCTGATTGTGTGTGTGTGTGTGAGTGTGTGTGTGTGTGTGTGTGTGTGTGTGTGTAGAGTCAGCATGAATGTGTGTGTGTGTTCTGTGTGTGTGAGAAAATTAAGTGTGCGTGTGTGTGTGTTTGTGTGTGTCAAATCAAATCACATTTTATGTCACACACACCTGGTTGGCAGATGTTAATGCGAGTGTAGTGAAATGCTTGTTCTTACAGTTCCGACAGTGCAGTAATATCTAACAAGTAATCTAACAAATTTTAACAAAACGTGTGTGTGTGTGTGTGTGTGTGTGTGTGTGTGTGTGTGTGTGTGTGTGTGTGTGTGTGTGTGTGTGTGTGTGTTTGTTGGAGTATCGATGTGAGTGTGTGGAGTCCTGTGAGTGTGCATAGAGTCAGTGCAGAAATAAATAAAAAGAATACATACGAAGGGTAATGCAGATTGTCTGTGTGGTTGTTAGCTTTTTAGTACAATCTCATGGACAGATTTTCATGGACAGATGAAACGGCGAGAATCTGTCAAGGCTCACATAGAATAATGTGATTACGAGCGGCAGTGGTTCCTGGTTTTCTGTTTTCATCATTGATTATTTGGATGAATCAGAATTGGGGCGAAGGCAGTGCGTAAACTGGTGCAATGATTTTCAGGCCTGTGTGCAGATGATAAATGGTTTCCACTAGATTCCACAGCCACAAAGTCGATCTTGGCTATATCATTTCCCCCCCTTCTTTTTAGCCATGATAGGGAGGGCTTTGGCCGAGAGTTTCCATTTGCAAGGGAGGAGACTTTGTTTCCTTCCTTGGCAAGAAGGTAATCATAACCCTCCAAAAGTAAAACAGGAAATGGAAACTTTCATGAGAAACCTCTGGGTAACTGAGATTAGTTATTTAGTAGTTTTATGGCTGGGGATAGAAGCTGTTCAGGAGCCTGTTGATGTCACATACTGGTACGGCTTGCCGTGCAGAAGCAGAGAGAACAGTTTATGGCTTGGGTGGCTGGAGTCTTCAACAATTTTCCGAGCCTTCAATTCACGCCACCTGATATAGATGTCATGGATTGTAGGGAGCTTGGCCCCAGGGATGTACCAGGCTGTCCGCCCCACCCTCTGTAGCACCATGCGATCGAGGGTAGTGCAGTTGCCATACCAAGCAGTGATGCAGCCAGTCATGATGCTCTCAATGGTGCAGCTGTATAACTTTTTGAGGATTTGAGGGCCCATGCCAAATCTTTTCATCCTCCTGAGGAGGAAGACGCTCTGTCATGCCTTCTTCGCGGCTTTGTGGGCCATTTTTAGTCCTTACTGATTTAGACACAGAGCAACTTGAAGCTCTCGACCCACTCCACTACATCCCCGTAGATGTGAATGGGGGAGTGCTCACACCCCTGTTTCATGTAGTCCATAATCAGCTCCTTGGTCTTACTGATGTTGAGGGAGAGGTTGTTGTCCTGGCACCACGCTGTCAAATTATTGACCTCCACCATGTAGGCGGTGTTATAGTCACCGGTGATCAGGCCTACCAAATCAAATCAAATTTATTTATATAGACCTTCTTACATCAGCTGATATCTCAAAGTACTGTACAGAAACCCAGCCTAAAACCCCAAACAGCAAGCAATGCAGGTGTAGAAGCATGGTGGCTAGGAAAAACTCCCTAGAAAGGCTAAAACCTAGAAAGAAACCTGGAGAGGAACCAGGCTTTGAGGGGTGGCCAGTCCTCTTCTGCCACCATTGTGTCGTCAGCAAACTTGATGAGGGTGTCGGAGTCGTGCGTGGCCATGCAGTCGTGGGTGAACAGGAAGGACAAGAGGGGACTAAGCACACACCCCTGTGGGGCCCCGTGTTGAGGATCAGTGTGGCGGAGGCCGACCCTCAACACCTTGGGTCGGCCTATCAGGAAATACAGGATCCAGTTGCAGAAGGAGGTGTTCAGTCACAGGTTCCTCGTGGGCTTGGAGGGGACTATGGTGTTGAACGCTGAGCTGTAGTCAATGAACAGCATTCTCACATAGGTATTACTCTTATCTAGGTGGGTGAAATCAATGTGGAGTGCAATTGAGATTGCGTCGTCTATGGATCTGTTGGGGCAGAATGCAAATTGGAGTGGGTCTAGGTTCTAGGGTGTCTGGAATGATAGAGTTGATGTGTGCCATAACCACCCTTTCAAAACACTTCATGATTACAGATGTGAGTCCTACAGGTCGATAGTCATTGTGGCAGGTAGTCTTAGAGTTCTTGGGAACAGGAATGATGGTGGTCAGCTTGAGACATATGGGGATTAGAGACTGAGACAAGGAGAGGTTGTAAATGGCTGTTCCGCGCATGCTCTGAGAACGTGCCCTGGAATGCTGTCCAGCCTCACGGCCTTGTGAGCATTTACCTGATTACCGAGATCCACCAGTCCTCCGGATCTGGGGTGGCTCTCATTCACGGCTCTGTGTTGTTTTTGTAGAAGCGTGCATTAAATTAATTGTGTTCTTCTGGTAGAGAGGCATCATTGGGCAGATCATGGCTGGGCCTTCCTTTGTAATCCGTAATGGACTATTGCCCCTGCCACCTGCGGTGGGCGGCGGAGTCTATGTCATAGGATTCCAGCTTGTTCCTATATTGTTATTTTGCTTGTTTGATGGCTCGGTGGAGATCGTAGTGGGACTTTGTGTCCTCAGCCGTAGCCTCGGTGTTGGCTGCGATAGCCCTTTGTGCAGTAAACCTGTTCTTTAGTTTAGCGCCAACCTCTGTGTTAATCCAGCGCTTTTGATTGGGGAAGTGAACCGTCACTGTGGGGACAACGTCGCTGATGTATTTCCTAATGAAGCCATTGATGGAGGTGGTTAGCTTGTCGATGCTATCAGCGGAGTACCGGAACATATTCTAGTCAGCGCTAGCAAAGCAGTCCTGTAGCATAGCCTCCGATTTGGAGGACCATTTCTCCATGGAGAGCATCACAGATACTTCCTGGTTGACCTTGTAGATAGGAAGCAGGAATATAGAGTCATTATCTGATTTTCCGAAGGGGGGACGTGAAAGTGCCTGGTATGCTTGCTTGCGGATAGAGTAACAGTGGTCTAGGACTTTATCGCCCCTAGTGGAGAAGGAGATGTGTTGATGGAACGAACCAACCCAGATACAGGTTTCTGGGATTATATTCATTATTAATTCTCTTCCCCTCCCACCTCCCACAATCCCAAATCCCCCGCCAGCACCCAGATGCCGGTTTCTGAGGGTTTGTAAAAGTCTGCTTTAACGATCCTCTTCCTGTGAATGACTGGAACAAGGCGCAGCATGAGACGTGTTCATGATATTTTATTAAAATCAGAACACTAGAACAAAAAACAACAAAGAAGAAAATGAACAGTTCTGTAAGGAAACTAACAATACAGAAAACAACTACCCACAAAACCCATGTGGCAAGAGCTCCCTAAGTTTGGTTCCCAATCAGAGACAATGATAGACAGCTGTCCCTGATTGAGAACCATACCCGGCCAAAAACAAAGAAATACAAAAACATAGAAAAAAATAACTTAGAATGCCCACCCTAGTCACACCCTGGCCTAACCAAAATAGAGAATAAAAGCCTCTCTACAGCCAGGGCGTGACATCTGCAGAGTGCAGGTATAGTCATGAGATGACATTGCACTTTGCCATGTCATATAACACATGGGGTCTTCCAAATGGAAAATGACCCCAAGCATACTTCCAAAGTTGTGGCAAAATGGCTTAAGGACAACAAAGTCAATGTACTGGAGTGGCCATCACAAAACCTTACCTCAATGTGTGGGCAGAACTGAAAAAGCATGTGCGAGCAAGGAGGCCTACAAACCTGACTCAGTTACACCAGCTATGTCAGGAGGAATGGGCCAAAATTCACCCAACTTATTGTGGGAAACTTGTGGAAGGCTACCCGAAACATTTGACCCAAGTTAACTTCTTGCGTCGAGCAATCCCGGATCCGGGATCCTATTTATAGCCTCAAGCTCATTAGCATAACGCAACGTTAACTATTCATGAAAATCGCAAATGAAATGAAATAAATATATTAGCTCTCAAGCTTAGACTTTTGTTAACAACACTGTCATCTCAGATTTTCAAAATATGCTTTTCAACCATAGCAAAACAAGCATTTGTGTAAGAGTATTGATAGCTAGCATAGCTATAAGCCTAGAATTCAGCCAGCAACATTTTCACAAAAACAAGAAAAGCATTCAAATAAAATCATTTTCCTTTGAAGAACTTCAGATGTTTTCAATGAGGAGACTCTCAGTTAGATAGCAAATGTTCAGTTTTTCAAAAAATATTATTTGTGTAGGACAAATCGCTCCGTTTTGTTCCCGTTTGGCTATGAAAAAAACCTGTATCCAGATATAGCCTCAAGCTCATTAGCATAACGTAACGTTAACTATTTATGAAAATCGCAAATGAAATTAAATGAATGTGCTATCTCTCAAGCTTAGCCTTTTCTTAACAACACTGTCATCTCAGATTTTCAAAATATGCTTTTGAACCATAGCAAAACAAGCATTTGTGTAAGAGTATTGATAGCTAGCGTAGCATTTAGCGTAGCATTTAGCGGGCAACATTTGCACAAAAAACAGAAAAGGATTCAAATAAAATCATTTACCTTTGAAGAACTTCGGATGTTTTCAATGAGGAGACTCTCAGTTACATAGCAAATGTTCAGTTTTTCCTGATAGATTCTTTGTGTAGGAGAAATCGCTCCGTTTTGTACATCACGTTTGGGTACCAAAAAAACCTTGAAAATTCAGTCATCAAAACGTCGAACTGTTTTCCAAATTAACTCCATAATATCGACTGAAACACGGCAAACACTGTTTAGAATCAATCCTCAAGGTGTTTTTCACATATCTCTTCATTGATATATCATTCGTGGATGTCTACTTTCTCCTCTGAATCGCTTGGAAAAAGACGTGCAGCTGAAGATGACACACCAATTTCGACGGAGGACACCGGGCGGACACCTGTCAAATGTAGTCTCTTATGGTCAATCTTCCAATGATATGCCTACAAATACGTCACAATGCTGCAGACACCTTGGGGAAACGATAGATCGGGCAGGCTCATTCCTTGCGCATTCACAGCCATATAAGGAGACAATGAAAAACAGAGCCTCAAAAATCCTGCTCATTTCCTGTTTGAAGTTTCATCTTGATTTCGCCTGTAGCATCAGTTCTGGGGCACTCACAGACAATATCTTTGCAGTTTTGGAAACGTCAGAGTGTTCTCTTTCCAAAGCTGTCAATTATATGCATAGTCGAGCATCTTTTTGTGACAAAATATTGAGCTTAAAACGGGCACGTTTTTTTATCCAATAATGAAATAGCGCCCCCATAGATGTAAGAGGTTTTAAACAATTTAAAGGCAATGCTTCCAAATACTAATTGAGTGTATGTAAACTTCTGATCCACTGGGAATGTGATGAAAGAAATAAAATCTGAAATAAATAATTCTCTCTACTATTATTCTGACATTTCACATTCTTAAAATAAAGCGGTGATCCTAACTAACTGATTAAATGTCAGGAGTTTTGAAAAACTGAGTTTAAATGTATTTGGCTATGGTGTATGTAAACTTCCGACTTCAACTGTACACTGTATATAGTGCAACATCTCCGCCAATGCCACTATAATCCATTCTACTGCAAATCATTAACACGAGGACATAAATGCTGTAATGCTCTTTGGCATGAACCAAATGCAAATCATCTTTTCCACATACTAAATGCCAGACTCAAATGGAAACCTCTGGAGCATGATAAATATACATCTGCAAGAAATGCTCTGGTTATATGGAAATATGCAAACAAGCGACAACTTGTTCTTGCATGTTGCAGATGCCAAGTTCCCTTCCAAGGTGTTAAGGGAAAAGAACGGTACTTTAATCCCATCTGAGGTTTCTTTTCCTGGGGTAAGATGCCTGGAGTAATGACTCATCCCATGGGGGCTATATAGTGGTACTTTTGTCGGTCCTGCAGACTCCTACTGTTGATGGAAAATGCATGAAGTTGAGTGAAACTTAATACAATGGTAAACTGAGTATGTGCATAAAAGGAACAATGGACTGTTGCTTTTAGGGAAAAAAACAGGAGATTTTCTTGCAAGACATCAGTGTGTGAGACAAAGACAGGTCTGTTCAGGGAGAATGTTGTCTGGGTGTCAAGCGATAGATCATATTCTACGAAGTGAAGTTTCTTTGCAACTTGTTGTCTTAGTAACATAACAGGTACAGATAAATAGCCATTCTGTGTGTCAATCTATATTATCAGGAAACACGGAAAAGCTCACCTGTCAAAGCTAAACTGTGTGTGTTGACTGATTGACTGACCTACCTGGGGCTAATAGAAGCAGGTGTGTCTGTGCTTTCTACCAGACGCTATTTATGGGAGAGGAATTCCATCTGTTTACAGGGTGTGAACTTTTATATGTTTGTGCAGGCAGACACCATATATAGAGCAATATGGGGGAGGGAGGAGTTGCACAGCAATAGTATATTTTCAATATCCACACATAAAGCACATATCTATCTATCCTCCTCCATCTCCTGTATCCTAGCATCTGCCCGCAGGGTGTCAAAGTGGGTGGAGGAGTCCTGCCCTGCCCTACATGAGGTGATGCTTACCTGTATTCCTCCCTTCTGCCTCTCCCACCCATGTCCACCTCCCACCCTCCCTCCCTCCTTCTGCCCTGTGCAGCATAAAAAGGGAACAGTGCCTGGGCCGTGCACCACATTCTCTCTCCTCATCCCAGGCAGGCAGACTCCCTCTCAGCAGCCATGTCCTTCTCCAGATCTAGCATGTCCTACAGCAGCGGCGGTGGAGGCGGAGGTGGCACCATGTCCATGAGGTCTGGAGGTGGAGGTGGAATGGGTATGGGCTCCTCCCGCTTCTCCTCGATGGGTGGTGGTGGAGGTGGAGGAGGCCGTGTCACTGCCATGAGGGCCGGCAGTGTGTATGGAGGAGCAGGAGGCTCTGGGGTGCGCATCTCTAGCTCCTCGTTCGGTTCCGGCGGTGGAGGTGGTGGTGGTGGCGGTTATGGTTTCGGAATGGGAGGGGCGGCGGCGGTGGCGGTTTTAGTTTTGGCATGGGTGGGGGTGGTGGTGGCGGCGGTGGAGCCGACCTCCATGTGTCGGTCAATGAGAAGGCCACAATGCAGAACCTGAACGACCGCCTGTCCACCTACTTGGAGAAGGTGCGCTTGTTGGAGGCGGCCAATGCCGAGCTGGAGCTGAAGATCCGTCAGTTCCTTGAGAGCAAGACGTCCCCCAGCGCTCGCGACTACTCTGGCTTCTATGCTACTATCGCCGACCTTCAGGACAAGGTATGTGACGTGTCTCCTAGATGGCGAAAGCATTCAATGATGAATGTTATGACTATGAATATTGGACAATGCAAAATTACATTTTTTTTTTATTCAACCAAAATTGATTCAACCAAGATATTGCACCAAAGATAGATGCAAAGACAGTATGCATATTTTTAGCTGCAGCATTGAAAATAAAGCAGATAATTGACGCTATTCCTTCCTTTCTCTTAAGAGCCCCTAGGCGAATGCAAAAGGTGCCATGCTCTACGATCATAACGACCACAGGTTCCCTGTAATGCTTCCATGAGCTCTAATTTACAGTGCAGCTGAAACTCAGAACTAAATGATTACAGTGTGGGATCACTGTTTGTGTGTACCGCATATGTGGGAAATTCCATGCATACCCCATCCTGAAATGTTTTGCCATCCTCCACCTCTCAGATCCAGGCTGCCACCTGCTTGAACGGAAGCATCTATCTCAGCATCGACAACTCAAAGCTCGCTGCCGACGACTTCAGAAACAAGTAAGTACATCCAACACCATCCACAGATAAAGTACACTGCTGGTACATTACATTAACCACATGGAATAATCCCAAATCTGTAAAAACACTCATACTGTTTTTTATAAAATTTTGTATTGAATCTACAAAAATAGAAACCAAATGACATTACCCTTCAGCTACACCATAACCACACCCTCCCAACAGACATATCAAAAGCCTGGTGTTACTTTCTGTTATTTTCCCCAAAATTAATGGAATATTAGAGTCTATTCTCACAGAGGAACACAATCAGGCAGTTCTTTGACCTAAGCTCTCTCCATCTCTCAGGTATGAGAACGAGCTGGCCATGCGTCAGTCAGTGGAGGCGGACATCGCCGGGCTGAAGAGGATGCTGGACGAGATGACCATGGCCAGATCTGACCTGGAGATGCAGATCGAGGGACTGAAGGAGGAGCTCATCTATCTCAAGAAGAACCATGAGGAGGTGGGTGTGGGCTGATGGGACATATCCATACAGTCCCTTAATGTATTACATCTATTGATCATGTCAACCTGCTATGGGTCTTCACTAGAACACAATTGCTGGCTTTCAAGCACATCTGTATCAAGCAATGGTGTTCAAATGTATAATGAAGTTGTTACCATCAGGCAGAGGTTAGGCACTTTTTAATTGTTTATACTCACCCCTATGTTTTACTCCAAAGGAGCTGCTGGCCATGAGGACTCAGATGACAGGACAGATCAACGTGGAGGTGGACGCAGCACCACAGGAGGACCTGTCCAGAGTCATGGCTGAGATTCGTGAGCAGTACGAGGCCGGTAGTGCCAAGAACCAGCGCGACCTGGAGGCCTGGTTCCAGACCAAGGTAGAACCTCTAGAACCCCTAAACTATGTTCATGGTGTAGATGTTCCTTTACTTCTAGTTGGTAATGTTGTCACATTCTATCATGAGCTGAAATGTTGGTTTGTTTCTGTGATGATTGACCACTTATTGTGTTTTACAGACAGAGACGTTGAACAAGGAGGTGGCGTCCAGCACAGAGGTTCTCCAGACCTCCAAGTCAGAGATTTCGGAGATCCGTCGCACACTGCAGGGCCTGGAGATTGAACTGCAGTCACAGCTCAGCATGGTGAGCTGTAATTACAAACATCTGACCAAGGACCACAGTTTAGGGCACATTACTTACACAACTTTCTGCAACTTTCTGCAATAATCAACATTTGACTCTTCCTTCATTCTCTACCATCCCTCAAGTATCTCACTTTCACCTGGACTATAACACTATCCCTCAAGTTGTTGTAGCCAGGCACCACTCCATTACTATAGCTAACATCTACCTGCCTTCACATTCAATTACTAGGGAGAACTTTTTCAGTATGACAGTAAACATTTCAAATTCCAAACCTACTCCCACAGTTTTTGACCCATCATCTCTATCTCCCCCGGCCAATAGAAAGGCTCCCTGGAGAACACGCTGGCGGAGACGGAGGGCCGTTACTCCATGCAGCTGGGACGCCTCCAGAGCCAAGTGACCAGTCTGGAGGAGCAGCTAGTGTCTCTCCGCAGCGACATGGAACGCCAGGGCCAGGAGTACAAGATGCTGCTGGACATCAAGACACGCCTGGAGATGGAGATCGCTGAGTACAGGAGGCTGCTGGACGGAGAGGCTAGCGGGTAAGGCAGAATGGGATTGGATGTCTCCCTCAACATTTCACTTTAAAAACAATGCTCATTTGAAATTGACCTTAGTATGAGCCATGGTTACTTTTGACATGAATCATCAGCTATGTTGTCTTTAATAGATACTTATTATGATCATAGATGCTAACTATGCTCACCATTGGTTTCCCTTCCTCACAGCCTCGGCCTCAGCTCCTCGAAATCTGGCCACAGCTCCTCCAGCTCCCACATCAGCTCGTCTAGCTCCGGCGTCAGCTCCGGCCTAAGCTCCGGCCTCAGCTCCTCCAGCTCTGGCCTCAGCTCCGGCCTCAGCTCCTCCAGCTCCGGCCCCAGCTCATCCACCTCCACCACACGCAAGGTGGTGATTGTCACAGAGGAAATGGTGGATGGCAAGGTTGTCTCCTCAAGTGAAACCAAACACACCTCTTAAGGTCCCACACACACAGCGAGCACTGCAGTAAGCAGTGGGTTAACCCCATACAAATATGATTGCTAGAATGGGTATAGGAAATGAGAGGCCATCACATGGAATATTGCTGGTCCCCAGTGCTTTGTTCATGCAACCTAAAATTCAACGTCATCATAAGATGAAAAATCCCTGTCTTCCTTATCTGTATTATTTGTTTAGGCCAGCTTGGGTTAACTGTAGTCAAAGATGTGCATATCGTCCTCCTATTCTTTCTAGAATGGCTAAAGCCCCTCAGACACCCATCATGGTAGATTGACTTGAATGGGATTTTATTTTCTGGTAATTCTATTTCTATGGTTAACACCTACAGAACAACATATTCTACTACATCTGGATGGAACTCCAACAGAACCCATTGTGAATACAATAAAGATGCTCTGACTTGCTGACACCATCATTCTGTCTTCTGTGTCTTTTAACTTGATGTATCTGATCTGGAATTCTCCTATCCATCTGACTATTATATAGGGTGTCATCTTGTGCACGTGATGCAAATTCTATGGTCTTGAGAAAGCATATGTGTCAGAATGATCTTGAATAGTGTAATTTATGACATTCACTTCTGCTGGGGTTGAGTTTAATAGTTGGCAATATATAAATGTGAATAGAAGAAGTCTGATTGCTAGTGTCACGAACCGGCTCGTAACCAGTTACAAAGAGGGTGTTGCGTTTACGCACTGAAGGTAGGTGAGGAGTCAAACGCAGGAGAGCAGAGATGTCAGTGTAGCGTATAGTTGAATCTGGACAAGTCCAAAAACACGGTACAGTACAATACCCCAAAACAATGGGAAGTAACAGTACTCTCATAAGGCGCAAAAACACAACGCACCTTACTATAATAACCACACGCGAAAAACACTGAGAAAAGCCTCCACAAGCAACAAGAAAAATGATCCCGCACAAACCTAAGCGGGGAAACAGGGGTAAATATACACACATAAATTAAAGCAAAAGAAAACCAGGTGTGAATGAACCAAAGACAAAACACACGGAAAAGGAAACATGGATTGGTGATGGCTAGTAGGCCGGCGACGCCGAGCACCGCCCGAACAGGGAGAAGAGGAACCACCTTCGGCGGAAGTCGTGACAGTACCCCACCCCCGATGTGCGGCTCCCGCAGCGCTCCCAACGCCGGCCTCGAGGGTGACCCAGAGGACGAGGTGCAGGGCGATCCGGATGGAGGCGGTGACACTCCCTCGGCAGAGATGGGTCTAATACGTCCTCCACCGGCACCCAGCATCTCTCCTCCGGGCCGTACCCCTTCCCAATCCACGAGGTACTGAAGGCCCCCCACCTGACGCCTTGAGTCCAGTATGGACCGAACTGCATACCCCGGGGCCCCCTTGATGTTCAGCGGGGGTGGAGGGACCTCCCGCACCTCAGCTTCTTGAAGCGGATCAGTCACCACCGGCCTGAAAGAGAGACACATGAAACGAAGGGTTAATACAGTAATAAGGGCAAGCTGTAACCTGTAACACACCTCGTTTATTCTCCTAAGGACTTTAAATGGCCCCACAAACCTCGGACCCAGCGTCCGGCAGGGGAGGTGGAGGGGCAGGTTTCGGGTCGAGAGCCAGACCCGGTCTCCCGATGCGAACACCGGGTCCTCACTGCGGTGACGGGCAGCGCTTGCCTTCTGCCGCCCTTCAGCCCGTTTCAGGCACCCGTGGGCGGCCTCCCAGGTCTTCTTCGAGCGCCTCACCCATTCGTCCACCACAGGAGTTTCGGTCTGGCTCTGATGCCATGGTACTGATACCCCAACACACACTGGAAGGGCGATAAGTTAGTAGAGGAGTGGCGGAGTGAGTTCTGGGCCATCTCTGCCCATGGAATGAACGTCGCCCACTCCCCTGGCCGGTCCTGGCAATATGACCGCAGAAACCTACCCACATCCTGGTTTACTCTCTCCACCTGCTCATTACTCTTGGAGTGAAAACCTGGGGTAAGGCTGACCGAGACCCCGAGGAGCTCTATGAACACCTTCCAAACCCTGGCCGCGAGCTGGGGACCCCGATCAGATCAGTCCTCAGGCACCCCATAGTGCTGGAAGGTGTGTGTAAACAGGGCCTCCGCAGTCTGTAGGGCCGTAGAGAGACCGGGCAAAGGGAGGAGGTGACAAGACTTAGAAAACCGATCCACAACGACCAGGATCGTGGTGTTTCCCTGTGACGGAGGAAGATCGGTCATGTAGTCCACCGACAGGTGTGACCAAGGCCACTGTGGAATGGGAAGGGGTTGTAATTTCCCTTGGGGCAGGTGCCTAGGAGCCTTGCACTGAGTGCACACCGAGCAGGAGGAAACATAAACCCTCATGTCCTCGGCCAAAGTGGACCACCAATACTTCCCACTAAGACTTCGCACCATCCTACCAATGCCCGGATGACCAGAGGAGGGTGAGGTGTGAGCCCACCAGATCAATCTGTCATGAACATCAAATGGAACGTACACCCGTCCAGCTGGACACGAGGTGAAGTAGGCTCTGAACGTGATGACCGCTCGATGCCCGTGTCCACCTCCCATACCACCGGTGCCACCAGACAAGAGGCCGGAAGTATGGGAGTGGGATTGATGGACCACTCCTCTGTATCATACAGTCGTGACAGTGCTTCCGCCTTAGTGTTCTGGGAACCCGGTCTATATGACATTGTAAACCTATACCGGGTGAAAAACATAGCCACCTTGCCTAGCGAGGGTTCAGTCTCCTCGCCGCCCAGATATACTCTAGATTACGGTGGTCAGTCCAGATGAGAAAAGGGTGTTTAGCCCCCTCAAGCCAATGTCTCCACACCTTCAGAGCACTGACGACAGCCAACAACTCCCGGTCCCCTACGTCATAGTTTTGCTCCGCCGGGTTGAGCTTCGGTGGCGTACCCGAGCGCTGTGAGAGCACGGCTCCAATCCCAGCCTCGGATGCGTCCACCTCCACTCTGAATGCCAAAGAGGGATCCGGATGGGCCAGCACGGGAGCCGAGGTAAACAGAGCCTTCAGGCAACCGAAAGCCCTGTCCGCCTCAGCCGACCACCGCAGACGCACCAGTCTCCCCTTCAGCAGTGAGGTAATGGGAGCAGCCACCTGCCCAACCCTAAAAATCTCTGCACTTCCTTTACCGTGGTGGGAGTCAGCCAATTACGCACTGCTGCAATTTGGTAACACTCAATCACCAACCCTGATGTGGAAATGCGATATCCTAGGTAGGTGACGGCCTGTTGGAAGAACAAGCATTTCTCAGCCTTGACGTACAGGTCATGCTCCAACAGTCGCCCAAGTACTCTGTGCACGCATGTAGCGGAATATATCAGAATGTCATTGATATAAACCACCACACCCTGCCGTGCAGGTCCCTGAGAATCTCATTTACAAAGGATTGGAAGACTGCTGGAGCATTCTTCATCCCGTATGGCATGACGAGGTACTCATAATGGCCTGATGTGGTACTAAGCGCTGTCTTCTGCTCATCTCCCTCACAGATACGCACCAAGTTGCATGCGCTCCTGAGATCCAGTTTTGTGAAGAAGCGTTCCCCGTGAAATGCGGGTAACTGCGGGTAACTGTACCCCACTGCGGGTAACTGCGGGTAGCGGGTAACTGTACCCCACTGTAATGGAATTTAGACCTCTATAGTCAATGCACGGGCGCAGACCTCCCTCCTTCTTCTTCACAAAAAAATTAACTCAAGGAGGCAGGTGACATGGAGGGCCGAATGTACCCCTTCCCCAGAGATTCAGAGACATATGTCTCCATAGCCACAGTCTCCTCCTGTGACAGGGGATACATGTGACTCCTGGGAATTGCGGTGTCTACCATGAGATTTATCGCACAAACCCCTCGTCAATGAGGTGGTAATTGAGTCGCCTTCTTTTAACAGGCGATAGCCAAATCGGCATATTCTGAAGGAATGCGCACGGTGGAGACTTGGTCTGGACTCTCCACCGTTGTTGCACCTATGGAAACTCCTACACACCTGCCTGAGCACTCCTCTGACCACCCCTTCAGGGCCCTCTGTTGCCACGAAATCTTGGGGTTGTGACGGGCCAACCAGGGTATCCCGAGCACCACGGGAAACGCAGGAGAATCAATAAGGAAGAGACTAATTCTCTCCCCATGACCCCCCCCTGCGTAATCATGTCCAGTGGAGCCATGGCTTCCCTGATTAGCCCTGACCCTAATGGTCGGATATCTAAAGAGTGCACTGGGAAGGGCTTATCAACCTGAACAATGGGGATCCCTAGACTATAAGCAAAACCACGGGCAATAAAATTCCCAGCTGCGCCTGAAATCTACTAGAAATCAACACATACATGTGAGCAATAGGGGACTCTGAGTGAGTCTGGGGCCTACTCACCTGGGGTGCCCAAACAGTGCCCTGCCTGTCGTCTCGACTCCCAGAAGAGCTCCTCCAGCACCGGTCAGCAATGTGCCCTCTCCGACCACATCTGGTGCAGGAAAGAGCTCCTCCTCCGGTCGCCCTCACTGCAGCACCTCTGAGCTCCATGGGCATCGGAGCAGAGGTGCTGGGGGATGAAACGGACAGAGCTCGTTCCGGATGTCCGCGGGTGGCCAGCAAGTTGTCCAGCCGAATGGACATGTCCACCAGCTGGCCCAAGGTGAGGATGGTATCTCTACAGGCTAGCTCCCTACGGACATCCTCACGCAACCTACACCTATAGTGTAGTTTGGCCGCTGGCCAAGGTCCGGAACTCCAGTCTTGCGCGCTCCTTGTCTCCTGCCTGAGATGGAATAGACGTTCACCCGTCGCTCGGCCCTCCGGTGGGTGGTCGAACACTGCCCGAAAGCGGTGGGTGAACTCTGGGTAGGGGTCCCTAACCGAGTCTCCCTCATAACAGACCGCGTTGGCCCGCGCCAGTGCTTTGCCTGAGAGGCAGGAGACTAGGCCGTTCACGCTCTCACATCCCTCGGGAGCACGAGCCGAATGCCACTGGAGCCAGGTGACGAATGAGAGGGCTGTGGGGGTGGTTGTAGTGTGGCTAGTGGAGGAAGGGCAACTCTCTCCCACCTGTCCATCATTGCCATCACCTGATCCATTGCTGTTCCCAGACGCTGCAATACGGCCGGCCGTATGTGGTTGGACGCGCTCCTGCATTAATGTCGGGAGAGCGTCTGCTCCTGCTGACTCCATCATGCCGGTGCGGGATTCTGTTGCGTTTACGCACTGAAGGTAGGTGAGGAGTCAAACGCATGAGAGCAGAGATGTCAGTGTAGCGTATATTTTAATCTGGGCAAGTCCAAAAACACGGTACAGTACAATACCCCAAAACAATGGGAAGTAACAGTATTCTCGTAAGGCGCAAAAACACAACGTAGTAGTAGTCAGTATTCAGTAGTGTAAGTGAGTGGTTGTATGCATAGATGGTGAAAATGAGGGGTGTTGAGAGGTGCCAAAACAAACAAACCACAAAATGCCACATCCAAAAATAACAGTGTGTCTGTGTGGAGAGAGTCTCCTCAATGAACGGGGAAAGGTGTACTTATCCCCGGGACACACCCGAGCCCAGGTGCGTCCCACCTCACTGACAACCCTCCCGGCTCCGCCCCCTGACATCCTACCAAGGAAAACGAGCAAAGAGAAAGACTTCGGCAGACAGAGTGGTAGGGCCGCCACACTGGCTGTCGGCAAACTTACATAATTCTATCTCTATTAATCAAACTCTCAGTTTTTCAAGCATTAGGTTCAGAGTTATATACTGTATGGAGAGTGTTTGTGGCATCAACTCTAGTGCTGGACACCATGTTTTGGTGGAAAGATGTCGAATTGAATTCATAGTCAGTCTATTATAAAGCATTCATATCTCTGAAACAAGTGAAACCACACAGCCCATTCTCATTCAACCACATAATTTTTATTGATGGTTCTGTTAACAGAACCATCACCTTTCCATCCACAATGGTCTGGGTCACGGTGATCATCTTGGTAACCACTGTGGAGTCAAAAATGGACATGGAGTAAATCTCATTGCAACACTCATATTGAGCACTTTAAAGCATACTTTTAGAATATTTTTTTTTTCATATCTTCTTCATTAGTCCACTTTTGATACAGTCCAAAATTATTGTCAACTTCCGAGTTTTGAAGATACAGTATTTTGCTTTCAGCTTAAAATCAAGCAAGACCAAGTCTCATCAGTCTCATAATGATGCATTTGGCAAGAAGTCTACAAAGGCTTATTGCCCGCTGTATACAATGGCTTACCTTGGGTGGAGCTGTCGTCCCTCCGTCCAGCAGCATCCTGGCGGGCTGTATCACTGCCTGGTACGGCAACTGCTCCGCCCACAACCATAAGGCTCTCCAGAGGGTAGTGAGGTCTGCACAACGCATCACCGGGGGCAAACTACTTGCCCTCCAGGACACCTACACCACCCGATGTTACAGGAAGGCCATAAAGATCATCAAGGACATCAACCACCCGAGCCACTGCCTGTTCACCCCGCTATCATCCAGAAGGCGAGGTCAGTACAGGTGCATCAAAGCTGGGACCGAGAGACTGAAAAACAGCCATCAGACTGTCAAGGCCATCAGACTGTTAAACAGCCACCACTAACATTGAGTGGCTGCTGCCAACACACTGACACTGACTCAACTCCAGCCACTTTAATAATGGGAATTGATGGGAAATGATGTAAATATATCACTAGCCACTTTAAACAATGCTACCTTATATAATGTTACTTACCTTACATTATTCATCTCATATGCATACATATATACTGTACTCTACATCATCGACTGCATCCTTATGTAATACATGTATCACTAGCCACTTTAACTATGCCACTTTGTTTACATACTCATCTCATATGTATATACTGTACTCGATACCATCTACTGCATCTTGCCTATGCTGCTCTGTACCATCACTCATTCATATATGCTTATGTACATATTCTTTATCCCTTTACACTTGTGTGTATAAGGTAGTAGTTTTGGAATTGTTAGTTAGATTACTTGTTGGTTATTACTGCATTGTCGGAACTAGAAGCACAAGCATTTCGCTACACACGCATTAACATCTGCTAACCATGTGTATGTGACAATGCAAATGATTTGATTCTCTGCAATCTCCTGCTCCAGCCGGGTCTTGAGGTTCAGAAACATGTCGTACTCCTGCTTGTTGTGGGCGATGTTGGCGAGGAGCAGGGAGAGCTGGAGCTCCAGGCTAGTCACCATGCTCTGGAGCCCTGCCAGCTGAGCAGAGTAGCGTTTCTGGGTGTCTGCCAGCGTGGCCTCCAGGGAGGATTTCTATCAGGGGAGGAGGGAGTGGAAGGGATGAGTGGGTGAAGAGTGAAGTAGCACCAAGACACTGATCTTGGGTTAGTTTTGCATTTCTCCCCAGTAATGGTTAAGTTTAGGATTGGGGGAGGGGAAGCTGATCCTAGATCTTTACTTAGGGAAAACTTCCCCCTGGAGCGGACTAGTTAGTATACTGGTGCCTTGTCCAATGATATGCTACCACAGTATGTGATACGGTTGCACAAGTTTTGCTTCTGTTCGCGGTGTTAGAGTGGGTGCCCTCTCCAATGCACTACACACATGGATAATATTTGATTCTTGTATAACTCTGTTGCACAAAACTGTGTGAGAGGTTGTGAATCTGGTCAATAGACTACACACCCAGAAAAAAGTTTGGTCAAGTCCAGACATGAGGTGGGCATGTTGCCAAGTTCAAAATGTCAGTAAGGTATTTATGGGTGTCAGAATAACGACATGCAGAGAGACCTGGCATACATGCTATCACCCATGCCTGGGTTTTTATGGTGCGCGCGTGTGTGTATGTGTCCTTCGGACTGTGAGGCGGCTCACCAGCTGCTCATTGTTTGTCAATCTCCACTGTGGCCAGCGATACAGGTTAAAAGACATAACATTAGCCAACACAATTTACCTCAGAGCCAACTCATTCAGTCTCTAAATTGATTTCCATGCATCAATAGATCATTAACCTTATCCTATACAGAGAATATACTTTCTTCATGCTTCAAACATGTTTTTTAATTGACACTTCAAATGTAAAATTGTTTAGGGCAGATTAATTGCATTATTCTTATGAAGAAAAAAAAACCTTTAGAGAATAACTCTTTTAGATAAATGACTTCATATGGTAAAGATATCTTCGTCATTCAGCTCACCTTGCCCTGGTACTAGGCGTCCAGCTCTTTGCGGTTCTTGATGGCCACAGACTCGTAGTGCTTCCTAATCTCAGTCATCACTGCGTTCAGGTCCTGGGATGGGGCAGCATCCACTGATACATTCACCTGGCTGCCCACGTGGGTCTTCACCAGGGCAATCTCCTAGTAACCATAACAACCAACAGGTCGATTTAAAGGTCAATGTTTTAGATCTGAGTATTTGCTATTACGTAACCTCAGGTAGTTTTTAACCTTTTAATAACAATTGTCCAACAGTCTCCTACTGGTCAATATATTACCCATTATTCACCATACATGAACTGTTATGTGTGAATTTGTGCATGTAAAAGTCACACAAAGGGTAATAGTGAGTTAATGGAAGAAAGTAAGAATACTAGGAAGTGTGAGGAGGGGGAGAGGAACTGTGTTGTAAAAGAAAACACCCATCCATCTGTGTAAAGGAAATCCTGGTGTGATATCAGCAGTGGTTAGGTAGATGTCATATTTGTGTACTGAATATTAACTGCTCCAATAACACCCCATACAAAACAGGGCTAAGTACTCCTTAGTGGCCAATGATATCCTTCCGCCTAGCAACTGTCATGTGGATGCTGGCTGAAGTGAGTTTTTTGCTACTGTAAGTGGAATGAAATACATGTAGGGTCCATTGTATATCGTCACTGAACACTAAGCAAATAAACAATATATTGTTCTAGTACTGTTTGCACTAGGTCAGTATTAACAAGTAAACATATGCATGTCATTCCTATTCAGATTAACTAGCACAAACATATCTGTTATACTGTAGGTGTGGCTGTGAGGAGGGAGGTGAAAACGTGTTGACATCAAAGATAAGAATGTATGGCATTTTGTTAGATTGGTGTTGCTAACGCTTTGTGGTTTTGAATGGGTGTACTGTGAAAAACAGCTCCCCTGTGCTATACAGTGTGGTTGTACTGTGAATAACTGTTGGCCCGGAACAATCTGTTACCACCTGGTGGCTCCTCTTGAGCATGATGAACTCGTCCTTCAGACCCTCATAATGTATCTCCAGGTCAGAGCGGCCCAGGTTCATGTCATCCAGGATCCTCCTCAGACCACTGATGTCTGCCTCCACTGCCATCCTCATGGCCTGCTCTTTCACATACCTGAGCAGGGCAAAGGTCAAAGGGCATGCTAAGGTCGCACAGGCTACCAATATGTTTTAAGATTGTAGTCTTTTGCTTTGTCTATGGAGTAGGGATGGCTTGACACTGGCAGTGTCTGAACACCCATACTAGCATACTAAATAGTGTGCAAAAATAAATTACATTTGAAAATAGTAATCCAAATGCATCATCTAATGCGCGAATGCATTGACTCCCACCACACGTTCATTTTTTCCCTATATAGTGCATTACTTGTGACCAGGACCCATAGGGCTCTGGTCAAAATTAGGGCACATTTTAGGTAATATCATGCCATTTGCAACTCAGATTTGGTTGTATGAAGTTGTAGTTAATGACATTATTTTAGTACGTAACTTGCATTGGCCTTCAAGGAACAGAACAAAAACGTCTTCTGCCAGAATTCCTTTTGGCTGAAACACCCCCATCCCATCTCACACACATTTCCCTCCTCACCCCCATAGAGAGGAACAGATGCAATAACTAACTGCCTGTACACAGAAGAGCCAGCAAATAAATCAACAGAGATGATGGAGTAGGTGCTAATGGGAATAAGTTAACATTGTCAGCTGTCAAACACCCCTAATTCTAACACACATGGAGTCACAAATGTAATCCGTGGAGTCACAAATGTAATCTGTGGAGTCACAAATGTAATCCGCGGAGTCCCAAATGTAATCCGTGGAGTCAAAAATCTAATCCATAGTGTCACAAGTGTTGTCACATTCATAAAAACATATTTTACCACTGTTGTGTTTGCAAAGCAAGAAATATGTGTGTAATGTGTTCTGTGTCAACCAGAAAAAACCTGTCTTGCAGGTGGTGCTATTTAAAAAAATGATAATGATATAATGATGTAATGATGTAATTATGTTATATAATTATCAGGAAGCCTAATTAGCCTGTTATTCAACCACCACTTAAATCTAGATGTAATACTTATTTCCGTAGCCTAATTACTATTACAATATCCTATTTCTAAACAGGTTGAACTACACTTAAGCAATAAGGCCGGAGGGGATTTGGTATATGGCCAAAATGCCACGGCTAAGGGCTGTTCTTACACACAACGCAAACCGGAGTGCCTGGATACAGCCCTTAGCCGTGGTACGGTATGCTGGTCATACAGTTGAAGTCGGAATTTTTCATACACCTTAGCCAAATACGTTTTTAAACTCAGTGTTTCACAATTCCTGACGTTTAATACTAGTAAAAATTCCCTGTCTTAGGCCAGTTAGGATCACCTCTTTATTTTAAGAATGTGAAATGTCAGAATAATAGTAGAGAGAATGATTTATTTCAGCTTTTATTTCACATTCCCAGTCGGTCAGAAGTTTACATACTGTCACACCCTGACCATAGTTTGCTTTGTATGTTTCTATGTTTTGTTTGGTCAGGGTGTGATATGAGTGGGCATTCTATGTTACATGTCTAGTTTGTCTAGTTCTATGTTTGGCCTGATATGGTTCTCAATCAGAGGCAGGTGTTAGTCATTGTCTCTGATTGGGAACCATATTTAGGTAGCCTGTTTGGTGTTGGGTGGTGTGGGTGATTGTTCCTGTTCCTGTCTTATGTTAGTTTGCACCAGTTTAGGCTGTTTCGGTTTTCACGTTACGTTTATTGTTTTTGTATTGATTTGAGTTTCCTTTGTTTCATTAAACATGATTCGCAATAGCCACGCCACATTTTGGTCTGACTCTCCTTCACATAAAGAAAAACGTTACAGATACACTCAATTAGTATTTGGTATCATTGCCTTTAAAGTGTTAAACTTGGACCAAATGTTTTGGGTAGCCTTCAACAAGCTTCCCACAATAAGTTGGGTGAATTTTGGTCCATTCCTCCTGACAGAGCTGGTGTAACTGAGTCAGGTTTGTAGGCCTCCTTGCTCGCACATGCTTTTTCAGTTCTGCCCACAAATCTTCTATGGGATTGAGGTCAGGTCTTTGTGATGGCCACTCCAATACCTTGACTTTGTTGTCCTCAAGCCATTTTGCCACAACTTTGGAAGTATGCTTGGGGTCATTGTCCATTTGGAAGACTCATTCTGACCAAGCTTTAACTTCCTGACTGATGTCTTGAGATGTTGCTTCAATATATCCACATAATTTTTATCCTCATGATGCCATCTATTTTGTGAAGTGCACCAGTCCCTCCTGGAGCAAAGCACCCCCACAACATGATGCTGCCACCCCCGTGCTTCACGGTTGGGATGGTGTTCATCGGCTTGCAAACCTCCCATGGTGTTTATACTTGCGTACTATTGTTTGTACAGATGAAAGTGGTACCTTCAGGCATTTGGAAATTGCTCCCATGGATGAACCAGACTTGTGGAGGTCTACAAAAAAAATGCTGAGGTCTTGGCTATTTTCTTTTGATTTTCCCATGATGTCAAGAACAGAGGCACTGAGTTTGAAGGTAGGCCTTGAAATACATCCACAAGGACATCTCCAATTGACTCAAATTATGTAAAATAGCCTCTCAGAAGCTTCTAAAGCCATGACATAATTTTCTGGAATTGTCTAAGCTGTATAAAGGCACAGTCAACTTAGTGTATGTTAACTTCTGACCCACTGGAATTGTGATGCAGTGACTTATAAGTGAAACCATCTGTCTGTTGTTGGAAAAATTACTTGTGTCATGCACAAAGTATATATCCTAACCGACTTCCCAAAACTATAGTTTGTTAATTAACAAGAAATTTGTGGAGTGGTTGAAAAACAAGTTTTAATGACTCCAACCTAAGTGTATGTGAATTTCCGACTTCAACTGTATACCACCAGTGGCGATTTCAACATGTAAATCTTGGTGGGGCAAACTCAAAACAAATGTTGTAGATGCATGCCAGCAAAGACACTACACAACACAGCACTAAACAATACATTAACTGCACTATAACGGTGCCCACAAACCTACATAAAGCTGTCCCAACAGCAGAGCTTTCTTTTCAGCACCATGGAGTGAATCCTGACCACTGCTACACCTGGCTTTCAGCAGAGCCTTGTCTGGCAGCAAAAACAGTTCATTCAGCCTCATTTACTGCCTTTAAAAAAACATAGTTGATATGGATGACTTGCTTAAACAAACGTGGTTTCTCCTGACAATTGATATGTACAAGCTATGGCATAAGGGGAAGACGAGCGGATAAGAGGCTATCTGTAATTTTCAATAAGACATTAATGAGCGAGCTAGGTTGGATGTAGTCAATATAACTATTTTGCACTTTTGAAATGTACAGCGACATAATTCAGAACATGGGCTATTCTTATAGTGTTCTCCCTGTACACTAAGTCAGAACCGTGGGATAAATAAAGGGAGCATATAAGCAGACAATGAAAGTGCTTACAATATTCAATGTTTACATTTCTCTAAAAGCTATAGGCTACATGTGCACCACCAAGTAAGAACAGTAGGCTAAATTATGAGGGGAAAGGGGACCAAGTTATTAGGGTAGTAACAGCTTACAACACAACATACACTTAGTATTACTTTCTTAACTACAGTATACATATCTCCCTGGCATAATACATCATTTATGCAGCAGCATACAGTAAATTTGACTCTGTGCTCACTGTGCTCTATACTCAAGTGCTGTGATCACTTGAACAGGAAGGTAGTGCGGAAGGTCCTTCTTGAGGGGATATTTTGTCATCAAACTTTGCCATCAAATTCTGGCATTCTCTGGATTTATGGTGCTTTCAAGACAACTGGGAACTTGGAAAAAAAGGAGGTTGAATCGTGATGTCAGTGATCTTCAGGTCGGAGATCTAAAAAGAGGCCAGAGTTCCCGACTTGGAATTCCGAGTTTGATGACATATTTTTCCAGTCTGAGCTCATTTTCATTGCAATGCTTGCAGTTAGCCACTGATTATTTCCAAACCACTCATTGTTGAATTTGCAAATGCAAACTTGTTGATGTCAAATGACCAATGAGCACTCATACGTTTTATCTATAATTTCTATTCATATGACAAGGATTGGAAAGAAAAGGATTTGCTGGTAGATTGTCAACATGATTCATGATGATGACTAGCTTAATAGCTAAGATATATTTTGAAAGTATGATGTTGACACAACCAGTCCAATCAAAGCCATGGTAGATATTTAATTATTATTTTTTTATTTTTTTATTTAACCTTTATTTAACTAGGCAAGTCAGTTAAGAATAACTTTTTATTTACAATGACAGCCTACCGGGGAACAATTGGTTAATGACAGATTTTTACCTTGTCAGCTCAGAGATTCGATCCTGCAACCTTTTGGTAACTGGCTCCACTCTCTAACCACTAGGCTACCTGCCGAGCCCCTGCCTGGCCACCCGGCTATCATCCAGAACGTGAGGTCAGTACAGGTGCATCAAAGCTGGGACCGAGAGACTGAAAAACAGCTTCTATCTCAAGGCCATCAGACTGATAAATAGCCATCACTAGCATATTAGAGGCTGCTGCCCTATATACATAGACTTGAAATCACTGGCCTCTTTAATAATTGGAACAATAGTCACTTTAATAATGTTTACATATTTTGCATTACTCATCTCAAATGTATATACTGTATTCTGTCCTATTCTACTGTCCTATTTTTAGTCTATGCCGCTCTGACATTGCTCATCCAAATATTTATATATTCTTAATTGCATTCATTTACTTTACTTTACTGTATTTTTAGATATTACTGCACTGTTGGAGCTAGAAACACAAGCATTTCGCTACACCCGCAACAACATCTGCTAAACACGTGTATGTGACAAATACAATTTGATTTGATTTGATTTGTAACGTGATTTGACGTTATTTTATATGTGGCCAATGACCTTGAGCCTACTTAGATGGACACTTCTCATGTAACTCTATGGCAGCACACAAGGCAGCGGCGGATTTAGGTATGGGCGACACGGGCAACCGTCCAGGGCGGCATCTTGGTGGGGGCGGTACGGGGCGTCCGCACCCAAAAAATTGTAATGGTGACATTTGCGCGACCGGTTTTCTGTCGCTCATTTGCACGTCACGTCAATGATATCATGTCACCGTGTGGGACTGTGGGTCAATTAACCTTGTCGGAGTAGGTGCCCTGATTCTAGTTTGTGAGCTAGTCAGGCTACTGCCTGGAAAGATCTCCCACTCAGAAGTGCATGATGGGGAGGGGGGCGGGGGTAGTTTGACCTCAGGTCTTCCCACTGGAAACCCGAGGTAGGGGGAGCGGGAGAATCTATCAAATAGGGCACCTCTAACTTTGTACAGTACTAATGCAATTAGTCAAATCAGTCACACTACGAAATGCTACCAGACAAACGACAATTCATTCATAATACTGTGAATATGTAGTTTCACAAACATATTGTTGCATTTTTTCTGGTTTGTGCGAAATCATTAAGAATAGTATAAAACCAGTCTGCACACCACCAAGGTGAATTGGTTTACTCTTGACTCTTGGTTGACAGTGTTGGGGGATAGGTAATGTATTGATGCCAAATCAACACAAATGGATAAGAAAAGGTCTAAGCCATCACGTTCCCAGTTTAGGAAAAAGAGGAAAGAATAAGAGGTGAAACAAGCAAATGATAAAGGTACGCAGCTCTGTCATGTCTTTATGAGTATAATATTATGCATGTCATGAAATAGGCTAGTAAAACACATGTTTGTAAGCCTATGTTACTATGTTGCTTGCTATGCTATTACACACAGCGCGACAATATTCCATTTTCTGTCCAACTAGCTTACACAACATTGGATATAATTTCACACAGTTTCACCATGATAATGTGTGTAGCCTGCAGCAAACGATTACAGCCAAACTAGCACATTATTGATTTGGTTAACTTTCATTGAGGTGACATCATAAAGGTTTTCTGTGATTGTATTGACTAGGTCCTGAGCACAGTAAGGTGAAGTTAATTTGGTTCCTATTCTGAAAGTTTGATAAATTGTGCATAATGACATGTATATTTAAGAGTGCAACAAATGTATTTAGGGTGTTAGACTCATATACTGTATTTCAATGCTATGCATGTGTGTGTGCCAGTGTTTGTGTTGCTTCAGTCTCCGCTGTTCCATAAGGTGTTTTTTTAATCTGTTTTTTTTCTGATCTAATTTTACTGCTTGCGTCAGTTACTTGATGTGGAATAGAGTTCCATGTTGTCATGGCTCTATGTAGTACTGTGTGCCTCCCACAGTCTGTTCTGGACTTGGGGACTGTGAAGAGACCTCTTGTGGCATGTCTTGTGGGGTATGCATGGGTGTCCGAGCTGTGTGCCAGTAGTTTAGAAAGACAGCTCGGGGCATTCAACATGTCAATACCTCTCATAAATAAAAGTAGTGATGAAGTCAATCTCTCCTCCACCTTCAGCCAAGAGAGATTGACATGCATATTATTAATATTAGCTCTCTTTGTACATCCAAGGGCCAGTCGTGCTGCCCTGTTCTGAGCCAATTGTAGCTACTACTGCATCAATATGATTTGACCATGACAGTTTACAATGTAGTGTTACTCCAAGCAGTTTAGTCGTCTCAACTTGCTCAATTTTCACATTGTTTAGTACAAGATTTAGTTGAGGTTTAGGGTTTAGTGAGTGTTTTGTTCCGAATACAATTATTTTAGTTTTAGAAATATTTAGGGCTAGCATAGTCCTTGCCACCCACTCTGAAAATAAATGCATCTCTATGTTGAGTGTTGCAGTCATTTCTGTTGCTGCAGTAGACGACGTGTATAGTGTTGAGTCATCTGCATACATAGAAACTCTGGCTTTACTCAAAGTCAGTGGCATGTCATTAGTAAAAAAATACATAAAGCAAAGGGCCTAAACAGCTACGTTAGGGAATTCCTGATTGTAACTGGATTGGGGCGGCAGTGTAGCCTAGTGGTTAGAGCATTGGACTGGTAACTGGAAGGTTGTGGGTTCAAACCCCCGAGCTGACAAGGTACAAATCTGTTGTTCTCCCCCTGAACAGGCAGTTAACCCACTGTTCCCAGGCCGTCATTGAAAATAAGAAGTTGTTCTTAACTGACTTGCCTGGTTAAATAAAGAAAAAATAAAATTATATTTGATAGGCTTCCATTAAAGAACACCCTCTGGGTTCTGTTAGACAAGTAACTCTTTATCCACATTATAGCAAGTGGTGTAAAATCATAACACATACGTTTTTCCAGCAGCAGACTATGATCAATCATGTCAAAAGCTGCACTGAAGTCTAACAAGACAGCCCCCACAATAATTTTATCATCAATTTCTCTCAGCCAATCACCAGTCATTTGTGTAAGTGCTGTGCTTGTTGAGTGTCCTTCCCTATAAGCATGCTGAAACTCAGTTTGTTTACTGTAAAATAGCATTGTATCTGGTCAAACACATTTTTTCCCAGAAGTTTACTAAGGGTTGGTAACAGACTGATTGGTTGGCTATTTGAGCCAGTAAAGGGGGCTTTACTATTCTTGGGTAGCGGAATGACTTTAGCTTCCCTCCAGGCCTGAGGGCACATGCTCTCTAGTAGGCTTAAATTGAAGATGTGGCAAATAGGAGTGGCAATATCATCTGCTATTATCCTCAGTAATTTTCCATCTAGATTGTCAGACCCCGGTGGCTTGTCATTGTTGATAGACAACAATAATTGTTTAATCTCTTCCACATTGACTTTACGGAATTCAAAAGTACAGTTCTTGTCTTTCATAATTTGGTCCGATATTCTTGGATGTGTAGTGTCAGCGTTTGTTGCTGGCATGTCTTCCCTAAGTTTGCTTATCTTGCCAATGAAAAAGTCATAAAGTAGTTGCAATATCAGTGGGCTTTGTGATGAATGAGCCATCTGATTCAATAAATGGAGCCGAGATGGCTTTTTCCCCCAAAAATGTCATTTAAGGAGCCCCAAATCTTTTTATTATCATTCTTTATATAATTTATCTGTAACGGCGTTCTTCGTTTGTTGAAAGAGAGTCGGACCGAAATGCAGCGTGGTGGTTACTCATGTCTTTAATGAAGAAGATAGCGATACATGAAATAACTTAAATAAATACAAAACAACAAACGGAACGTGAAAACTAATTACAGCCTATCTGGTGAACACTACACAGAGACAGGAACAATCACCCACGAAATACAAAGTGAAACCCAGGCTACCTAAATACGGTTCCCCATCAGAGACAACAAGAATCACCTGACTCTGATTGAGAACCGCCTCAGGCAGCCAAGCCTAAACTAGACACACCCCTAATCAACCACAATCCCAATGCCTACAAAACCCCCAATACGACAACACAATAAACCCATGTCACACCCTGGCCTGAACAAATATATAACGAAAACACAAAATACAATGACCAAGGCATGACATTATCTTTGTTTCATAGTGTAGTTTATTTGTATTTTTATTTAGTTTAGGCACATGATTTCTTAATTTGCAGTACGTTTGCCAGACTTAATTGACATACCATTGACATACCTTTTTTCCTCATGCCTCTCAACCTTACAATTTTTAAATTCCTCATCAATCCATGGGATTTAACAGTTTTTAACAGTCATTTTCTTAATGGGTGTGTGCTTATTAATAACTGGAATAAGTAGTTTCATAAATGCGTCAAGTGCTGTGTCTGGTTGCTCCTCATTACACACCACAGTCCAGCAAATATTCTTTACATCATCGACATATGAATCACTACAACATTTATTTTACACTACATTAGGCCCAGTCTTTGGAACTTTGGTTTTCCTAGATATGGTTATTATATTGTGATCACTACATCCTATGGATATTTTTACTGCTTTAAAGCAATCTGCAGCGTTAGTAAAAATGTGATCAATACATGTTGATGATTTCATTCCTGTGCTGTTTGTAACTACCCTGGTAGGTTGATTGACAACCTGATCCAGGTTGCAGGCACTGGTTACAGTTTGATGTTGTTTCCTGAGTGGGCAGCTTGACGATAGCCAGTCAATATTTAAATCACCCAGAAAATATATTTCTCTGTTGATATCGCAACCATTATCAAGCATTCCACACATATTATCCAGATACTGACTGTTAGCACTTGGTGGTCTATAGCAGCTTCCCACAAGAATGGGCTTTAGGTGAGGCAGATGAACCTGTAGCCATATTACTTCAACAGTATTTAACATTAGATTGTCTCTAAGCTTTACAGGAATGTGGTCCTGAATATAGACCGCAACACCGCCTCCATTTCCATCTTTTCGGTAGATGTTATAACCATGTATTGCTACAACTGTATTATCAAATATATTATCTAAGTGAGTTTCAGTGATAGTCAGAATATGAACTGTCATCTGTTACAAGCAAGTTATTGACTTCATGGACCTTGTTTCTTAGGCTACATATGTTAATATGGGCAATTTTTAGCACTTTTCTGGGTTGCTTGATTGTTTTTAATGCTTTACTGGGAAGCTTATCAGAGGTAGACTTACTCATGTTATTTACATTGGAGCTGATGGTGCAGGGTGAGCTGCATAAAGTGGTCTTCCTACTATTGCACATCGCCTCAGTGCTAACAGTGTAACTCTGATTTATAGGCTCATGATTACTGCTTACAATAGCTGTAGGATAAACAGATGTACTCGGTGCAATTAGGGGTAGATAAATGTAATTACTTACATTGTGTTTGCCAATGCCCCTAAGATCACGTACATTTGACGCAGCATTATGATGACTCATTGTCACAATGGTAGGGATTAACTGAGCTGGTCTTGGCTCATTTAATGCATTCAATGCAGACTTGAAACGAGAGGACAGAGTCCAGGAGCCAAGATGATTTGGATGGACTCCGTCATTCCTGTAGAGTATCTTCTGTTTAAATAACCTCACACTCAACGTCAACAAAACTAAGGAGATGATTGTGGACTTCAGGAAACAGCAGAGGGAACACCCCCCTATCCACATCGATGGGACAGTAGTGGAGAGCGTACACATCACAGACAAACTGAATTGGTCCACCCACACAGACAGCATCGTGAAGAAGGCACAGCAGCGCCTCTTCAACCTCAGGAGGCTGAAGAAATTCGGCTTGTCACCAAAAGCACTCACAAACTTCTACAGATGCACAATCGAGAGCATCCTGTCGGGCTGTATCACCGCCTGGTACAGCAACTGCTCCGCCCACAACCGCAAGGCTCTCCAGAGGGTAGTGAGGTCTGCACAACGCATCACTGGGGGCAAACTACCTGCCCTCCAGGACACCTACACCACCCAATGTCACAGGAAGGCCATAAAGATCATCAAGGACAACAACCACCCGAGCCACTGCCTGTTCACCCCGCTATCATCCAGAAGGCGAGGTCAGTACAGGTGCATCAAAGCTGGGACCGAGAGACTGAAAAACAACTTCTATCTCAAGGCCATCAGACTGTTAAACAGCCACCACTAACATTGAGTGGCTGCTGCCAACACAATGACTCAACTCCAGCCACTTTAATAATGGGAATTGATGGGAATTGATGTCAAATATATCACTAGCCACTTTAAACAATGCTACTTAATATAATGTTTACATACCCTACATTATTTATCTCATATGTATACGTATATACTGTACTCTATATCATCTACTGCATCTTTATGAAATACATGTATCACTAGCCACTTTAAACTATGCCACTTTGTTTACATACTCATCTCATATGTATATACTGTACTCGATACCATCTACTGCATCTTACCTATGCCGCTCTGTACCATCACTCATTCATATATCTTTATGTACATATTCTTTATCCCTTTACACTTGTGTGTATAAGGTAGTAGTTTTGGAATTGTTAGCTAGATTACTCGTTGTTTATTACTGCATTGTCGGAACTAGAAGCACAAGCATTTTGCTACACTCGCATTAACATCTGCTGACCATGTGTATGTGACAAATAAAATGTGATTTGATTTGATTTTGATTTGTTTCCAGAAGGTGTCAAAGTTATCAATAAAAGTGACTCCAGCAGAGCTACGGTAGTATTTTAGCCAGATGTGTAATGCCAGCAATCTGCTGAATCTTTCACACCTGCGGCCCAACGATGGTATTAAAAAAAAAAATATTAGCCGTTTTGGCCGTTTTTTTTAGTTTTAGTCTTTTAATGCTAAAATCCATTTTCAAATGTTCTGAGCTAGCCCTCCTGATGTCGCTTGACCTCACATGGACAACGACAGTGTCAGCTCCCGGCATCTGTGGTAGAAAAGTCGGAAGCAGCCTTGTTATGTCATGTATGCGTGCTCCTCGGTAGCACAGGGTTTTTGCCTTGGGGACCGAGATGTTTCTCACCATAGAGCTGCCTATGATGATAGCTGGTCATGTTGAATGGGCCGGTCTCTCTGGCAGCCTCACGGTCTGAACCCAGGTAGAAGCCACCGGAGAGGGAGACAGAGCCGTGGACAAAGACGCAGGTATCTCCGGATCCAATCTTGATTTGGAAGCCATCACGGACGAAGGCCCGTAGAAAATAGTAAAAAAATTAAGAAAAACCCTTGAATGAGTAGCTGTGTACAAACTTTTGACTGGTGCTGTATATATATCCATATATATTTTTTTGCTAAACAGGTGGGGCTCAAATCAAGTGGGGCTCTGAATGAAGGATTGCCACAGTGTACCACAAACCCCTGAGGTGACATTTTGCTATTATAAACAGGTTCCCAGCATAATTAGACCAGTAAACAAGAAGTTTTTCCTCATACCCATAGTATATTGTCTCATATACCACAGCTTTCAGACAATCAGCATCCAGGTGCCAAACTACCTGGTTTATACCCTGTTGGTATTGTATTGTTGATCCAGGTACCAAAACAATCATGATCAAGGATCATGTCCTACTTGGCTAAATAAAAAAAGGATGTGCCTTGGATTATAGACTTTACTTCTGGCGATGATTACGCAACAGTTGTGATATGATCTGGAAGGTTCAGTGGTTTTGATGTCTCTCTCTGCTACCACTAGAGTGCGCACTATAACCACAGGTATTATGTCCACCAATCAGGTTGACTTGCAGTAGGGTGTGGCCTTAGAGATTTATTGTACGGGTGTGGATAGGTGATGAAGGATGGCCAGACAAAACAGGCACTCTGTCTCTGTTGATACGTGCAATGAAAAGAACAGATCAAATTTTAATTAAACAACTCTTTATGCTTTGCGGCAATGTACTGTCTGTACTGTCTGTAGCCCTGGGATAACATTTTAGACATAGATATGTACACCCACATGATCATATTATTCTACCATTATCACAGAGTAGCATATGTTCTGCTATGAAAAACATTGGCTGTATATTTTGTCTGCTTGCTCATAATCATACAAAAATATTTTATCATCATGTCTAATTGACGTTGAAAGATTTCCAAACTTAAGTTTGATAAAGATGAGGACCAGCCTTTTCAACATCATGTTTGAATGCATTTTTACATCCAAAACGACAATGATGTAGTATAGGCCTATATACCAGTGAAATCGGCTTACAATAACCTTGTTTATATTGCAGGGGTTTACTCACAGGAGGCACAACACAATGTCAGATTTTGGGTATCTAAAGATGATGGTATGTGACTTCAAATTAAGCTCATAAAAGACACAATATAATTAATGAATGCACATTGAATTCATGCTTAGCATTCATGACTATTAATGACAAGCACCTCAAGGAGTAATTCAAATATTTCAATTATACACTCATACAGTGCACTGAGTCTCACATAAAGTATACTGTATACTGTATTTCTGCTAGTTCCCAACACATATGATTGCCATACTCTCACCATTGTACTCTTCAACCTTTGTTGTTTACCATATTCACAGGTGATAAACAGCTGCATTAAAGACATAAACAACTACTTTGTTGTCTTTAGTTTTTTTATGCATCTCAGTTGTTTTTATGTTACAGTCCAATCACAAGCTATGTGAACGTTTATGTATGTGACAATAGATGCGCCATTGGGTTTCAATGCTGCAGCCCAAACATATTTAACAACTTCACCTGCCATGAAGGAACGGGCAATTACAGGCTTGTGATAGGCATGGGAACGGTGTACCGGCCATCAGCTCTCACTGTGTCATTGGTTATTGTGATTGATGACAACAAAACTGTGACACTGTATCCGTCTGTACTCATGATAGGAATCCAGACGATCGAGACTTTAACAATAGACAAGGAGACATTCAAGAATGAGTAAGGAAAACACTCACACCCGATGATGATATATTCACCTTCTGGTACTATGTGATCAGGTGCAATCGCCATGGCAGCCATGTTGTAAATAAATAGTAACCAGGGCCCATATTCACAAAGCATCTCATATACAGTGATCATATAATCCTATCCATTATGATCTCAAAGGAAAAAAATGGTCCTAGATCAGCGTTCCTAATCCTACTACTCCTACTCCTAGTCTATGTTTTTTGAATACAGGCCCCTGGTTTGGGCCATGCCATAGAGCGATACAGTACATACTAGAGACAGATGGGTAGAAGTGACATACAGAACAGTAAACTGTTTTATTTCCAGAAAAACAGTGGGTACCCTTCCAAAAAGTTATTTGTTGTGGCAAACGTCCTGCAAAATTTTGGTAAATTTGCTGCAAACTAAAGTGTGCAAAGAAAATGCTGCCAGAAAGTTTTCAAATATTTGCCACCAGTGGTGAATATGCGACAAAACTTTGACAACAATAATATTTTTTGCCACTGGTGGCAAACAGTTCACCAGAGGATTTTTTCTGGAAAATAATTATCTCAAGATTCCACATATTTGAACCTGTTGCTAACACGTGGCAAGAATATGTATTGCCACTAGTGGCAAACAGTTTACCAGAAGCTGTTTCTGGTGAAGACATGAGTTCCAAGATCAGTAACTGTTGACGACCAGTCAGTGGGAGAAGAAAATCCAGTTGAAAAATGGAAACCAGGCTATGGCACAGATAGAACAATAAGACAGATGTGAAGTGTGCGTGTGCAATAACACATTTTGCCCTTGCATTCCTTCTAAACAACGCAATTTTTTGAAACTTTGGCAAAGGGTAAATGAAGTCTACAAAAAGCAGTCCACTCTTTGATACAGATTCTACTTTTGGAAAACTGTATGGAGGTCAAATGTTTCATCGATGAGAGGATTAGCAGAATTTTGGCCATTTGGTAGAGTGTGGAAACGCCGACCGGATGCGTCACATTTATACAATTTATACAATGTGACGCATACCAAATGGTGATGAGAGGAAGCCCAGTGGCTGGCAGTGGCTGGCAGTGGGAGAAGATGGAGTGAGGTGGATTTTGGCCAACATTCTGCTAATCCTCTCATCGATGAAACATTTGACCTCCATTCAGTTTTCTGTATGTAGTGTATGTGAATGTGTGTGGGGTTTGTAGTGTGTATGAGTATATATGGTTCGCAATTTTTTGGACCTTCCTCTGACACAGCCTGATATAGGTCCTGTATGGCAGGGAGCTCGGCCCCAGTGATGTGCTGGGCTGTCTGCACCACCCTCCGTTGCGCTTGCGGTCAATTTGCGGTGCATTTGCCATACCAAGAGGTGATGCAGCCAGTGAAGATGCTCTCAATAGTGCAGCTGTAGAACCTTTGAGGATCTGAGAGCCCATGCCAAAACATTTCAGCCAACTGAGGGGGAAGAGATGCTGCTGTGACCTCTTCATGACTGTGCGGGTGTGTGGACCATGTTAGGTCCTTAGTGATGTGGACGCCAAGGAACTTGAAGCTCTCGACACGCTCCACAACAGCCCCATCGATGTGGATGGGGGTGTGCTCTTCCCTCTTTCTCCTACAGTCCACGAAAAGCTCCTTGGTCTTACTGACGTTGAGGGAGAGGTTGTTGTCCTGGCACCACACTGACAGGTCTCTGACTTATTCCGTGTAGGCTGACTCATTGCCGTAGGTGATCAGACCTACCACTGTCGTGTCTTCAGCAAACTTGATGATTGTGTTGGAGTTGTGCGTGGCTATGTAGTTGTGGGTGAACTGGGAGTACAGGAGGGGACTAAGTACACACCACTGAGGGGCCGTCGTGTTGAGGGTCAGCATGGCAGAGGTGTTGTTGCCTACCTTCACCAGCTGGGGCCAGCCCGTCCGAATGTCTGATGAGTTCAAGTTGTGCTGGATTTATTTTTATCTGTTAAGAAATTGAATACATGTTGTTTAGTATATTAGTACATTTTGTAGGGTTAGTTTAGTTTTCTCTGTGAGAAGCAAGTTCATTGAAAGTTATATGTGATTTGGTTTATGTAGATACGACATTTCAATATTGTTATTAATCCTTGCATATTCTTAATGAGTTTGCAGCAGATTTGCAGCAAATTTGCGGCAAACAGTAGAATTTCCAAGAATTATTTGCCAGAAGTTCCCAAGGCACCACAAATTTGCTGCAACAGTTTGCCACAAAACTAATCTGCATGTGAAAATATCACAGATGACAAAATATGACAGAATATGGCAGAAATTGGCCAAAATATTTGGCACAACTGTTTCCCAGAAGCCTGTTTTTCCCGTAAAGGTAATTATGGGCAGTTCCGGAGAGGAACTAACTTCGACCAGCTTTTTGTTGTTCAAACTAGCGAAGGTAATATTTCACATCATATATGAGGTATTCAACAGTAACCACATCCCTACTTACAAAAAAGGGACGAGAGCTGGTGGAGGACTTGCAGCCACCTGTTCTTGTTCAGTTTCTGTATAGACCAAAGCCAATCCCCCTTCGAACTCTCCATCAGTTTTCAACCATGGCCTCTTCTATAATCTGATTTAGGATATTTATAAATCAGTGAGGTATCCTTGATAATGGCTATTGAAGTACAAGGAAAGTGTCTCATACCAACATTTACATTTTGATTCACTATAAATGCATGTCTCAGATTCCATGGACCCCATTGAGGGTAATTGAGGTAATTTGAATCAGTTTTTATATGTTTTTTTTTTACCAACTAGTAAAACCTATTGATCTTTAGACCGTAACACTACTAACAAGTGTAAACCATGAAAAAAGCACAAGACAATCTGCCTTGTATTTGTTGTCATGCCAACAGTAAGTTTCTTGGCCCAAATTCATTCCCTCAGTCCCAGGTCAAAAACACCCATGCCAAAGGTAGTCCATTTCTCAAGAGTTCTTATCTTCCCTTTCTATCCCTGTGTTTAACTAAGCTGTAGGGCTGGGGAGAGAGTGGGGGATGGGGAAATAAAGAGTGCATGGGTGGAGTAGCGTTTCTACACTGACTCATTCTTAACTACTTTGATTTAAACCCCTTTCAGACAAAGCCAGACTTGAGTGCACCTTAGACAAACGTCAAGAGCTTAGTTCTAGACAAGGCAAGTTGAGTCAATTCAGTCTAGGTGGAGGGCTCTATTCAATCTGCATCGCAGCAATTCAGCTTTACTGCGTTCTTCTAATTTAAAGGAAATGTTCATGCTTTTTAGAAGAGACTGCATTCACGGTAAACACTGCATATGTCGGCTCAATCTGAAATGACCTTTACATTTCTATTGCTCAATCTGTAACGCTTCAGCAATACAGATTGAATAGAGCCCTGAGTCTTTTGCATAAAGCATCATAAACATACACTCTTAGAAAAAATATTTCGAAAGGGGTTCTTAGGCTTTCCCCATAGGATAGCCCTTTTTGGTTCCATGTAGAACCTTTTTTGGTTCCAGGTAGAACTCTTTTGGGTTCTACATGGAACTCAAAAAGGCTTCTACGTAGATTTATTTTATTAAGAGTATAGTGATAGCTGAGTTATACACAGTTACAGGCTTCAGTAAGTTATAGATGTTACAGCAGTGAAGATATGAGAGTTGGATTGAGGTCATTTTTTGAAAAATACAGTGAAATTATTGCTCACCCTACAGCTTGTTATCAATACGTGCAAGGATAGGATATCTCCAGTTTTTAGCTGCACTGAAACACACAGAAACGGCACAGGGTTTCAATGCATTGTGAAATAAATGGACCCTCATTCAGTTTTATGCCCGATACATAAGGATTTCTTTGGGGTTGTTATTCCATTCGTAGTAGCACCATAGCTACAGTAGCTGCCATATACTTCAAAGAGAGAGTCGCATTGTAGAGTTCAGATAGGTCAGCCACACCTTTTGCAACTGTTATATCACCTGCTTTTCATCAGCAAACATCCCCTTATTGTCTTATCAATTTAGGATTGAGACTCAGCATATATTCATAACAATCTACAGCATCTTTACGGCAGGCAAACAGACAATCTACACAGTAGAGAAAGTTTTCCGTTCACCTCTGTAAAGGTGAATTATTATTTCAGTGCAAGTGAAAACAGGCACCCAGACGTGAGCCTAAGTCACGTTGTTGATTTTTACAGGTTGCAAGCTCCGACGTGACACGGTACAATGGGTTGGTTGTTGAAGTGTCTGTGTGAGTCAGTGACCGCATCCTTCTGCTACTCCAGACGACTCACCGGCCCGGTATCTGCCCGCTATGCCCACTTCTCACCACTTGTGCCAAGGCCAAGTACTTTCATCCACCGGGTTGTGCAAGAGTAGAAAACTTCCATGAACCGGAGAGACTTCTAGAACCAGGGTTCTATATTCTGTATTTGTTTTTAATTCAATGAATACAGAAGATTCACTGCAATTCAAGAAATTAATTAATACACAATTACATTGGAGATGTTTTGAATACAAAATTACATTGGAGATGTTTCAATTTCTACTGTAGATTAAAACTAATTGTACACTTCACAGCTTGCACAGCCTTCACAATGTCTAAAGTGGGCATACTGCTGTATGGATTGTTGGATTATTCTGCAACACATTTTGCGTGCAATTCTTCTTCATTTGCATTCAGGGAGTGGTTTCCCCTCAAATTTACGAACATCTCTCACATGTATGAAGAAAAATTGAAGGCGTTCCCCTCCCCCTCCAACTCAGGCACAACCCTATCAGAGATTGTATGAGGTATGAGGCCCCATTCCCTTCCTTGCTCCCTGTTTCTCAGCAGCTGATACCAGATGTGAGTGTGAGCGGGCCAGTGTCCAAGGCTGAT
This sequence comes from Oncorhynchus masou masou, assembly GCF_036934945.1. Taxonomy (NCBI): domain Eukaryota; kingdom Metazoa; phylum Chordata; class Actinopteri; order Salmoniformes; family Salmonidae; genus Oncorhynchus; species Oncorhynchus masou. The sequence goes on from NC_088216.1 coordinate 26,445,261, forward strand.
CTCACACACAGTCACAACCCCCCCTGAGGCTCTCTCTCCCTCAATATCCTTCATCCCTCATACACTCTACCTCAACCCGACCAAAAACAACATACTTCATCCGCACTGGGATTCTCAGTTCACTAACACAGAACACACACACACACACACACACACACACACACACACACACACACACACACACACACACACACACACACACACACACACACACACACACATAAACAATAGCACACTACAGTCAAATACACACACAACAGCACAATACACACTAACACACACTAGCACTTGCACGTTAACACACAAAGACACAGGACATGGCCCATGGGGCTGAAGGGGATGTTTGGAGTAGAAGGAGAACAATGGGCTGTGTCCATGGGCGTATGTATGGAAAACAACAGAGGTCTGGGGGTCTTCATACAGTCACGTTTTCTACTATATAAATGATGTTTCAATCAAGAAAGTGCTCAATAGTAATTGACTGCATGGCAACACTTTCTGGGTAGATTCATTGCTTTTTTATAAAATCCACATTTTTGATATACAGTATGTTCACACCTCTGAGATGCATTTCATCACTCGTTGACGAATAAACAAAATGGTCTTAAGCTGATTAAGTTGAAATATCTATGCAGTTCATGTACATATATAGGTAACTTGGAATAACCATTTAACGGTTTCACTACATTTAATTTCTTTAATGAAAGACACCCACAGTTTTAATGATAGATATAGTATGCTTCGCACTTATCCTGTAATAAGATGTTTACTTTAGGTGTGGCAGGTAACACTTTACTTTAGCTTGGAAAAAAGGCATACTTCAACCATGTATACCTAACGACTGGCAAATAACACACACTCACCCCCTCTCGCGCACACACACACCACACACACACACACACACACACACTCCCTCCCCCCACACACACAGGCATTCCATTACAGTTTCCTCACAGGGGTGGAAACTGAACGCTGGTCCTTAAAGGCAAACAGACTGTGGCGGTGCCAAGGCTGTTGGAGAGTGTTGTAAAGTCACCCTCTCCTCCCCCTGACCGTTCCCTGTTTTGTCCTCCTCTCCCACCTCCACGAGGCCCGCCCCAGGGCTCAGACTATATCAGGAGCCAGCCTCCCTCTGTCCAAGTCCACACTCCTGGAGGCTCCAGCTCTACAACGGTCCTCTCTCCTCTCGTCGCCACTCCACTGACCTACAGCAGCCAGCAAGTCAGCATGTCTTACTACTCATACAAGAGCTCCAGCGGCGGTGTCGGCCCCATGAACTTCTCCGGGGGCTCCAACATCATGTCAAGCCGGGTCGGCTACGTGTCCAGCGCCCCCAAAGCCTTCAGCGTGTACGGAGGTGGTTCCGGCGGTGGCACCCGGATCTCCTCTTCCTCCGTCCGCTCAGTCTCCTCTGGGTACGGCGGCGGGGCCGGCTTCGGTGGCGGCTATGGATCCGGTGGTGGAGGCTATGGATCCGGCGGTGGTGGCGGCTTCAACCTGTCCAGCGCCCTGGACGGCGGCGCCATCCACCTGAACGAGAAAGCCACCATGCAGAACCTGAACGACCGCCTGTCCACCTACCTGGATAAGGTGCGCTCGCTGGAGGAGGCCAACTCCAAGTTGGAGATTCAGATCAGAGAGTATTATGAAAAGAAAGGGCCTGCCGCTGAGAGGGACTACAGCAAATACTGGGCCATCATCAACGACCTGAAGGACAAGGTAGTGTGCTGACCTCCTCTACTATGGCCTGTTCAAATCCATCATTTCGTACCTTGCATTGTTAAGTATGCCATGCTGACAGGCTACCATGGAAACTACAATCAGCTTACATTATGTAGGAATAAGAAACACAAAATGCATAAAGTATACTTCAGGAATGACTTATAGTTTTTAATCAGAGTTCAGAGGGTTATACAAGCAATGAGCTGTCACTGACATTTATAGATGATGTCTATTAATTAAACAAATTTAGCAAAATAATTACATCTCAAGCATGAAGGTGGCAAGGTCATTCCAGGAGCTGATACAGATGGCTTTTTCTGGTAGATTCATGGTTAGGTTTCATGCTATAACTCCTGAAATGTGTATTCAACAAGCTTTGGGACAGACACAACAGCGTATTAAAATACTATCAGCTTCCAAGTTGACTAACTGCGACTCAACCATGGTGAACAATGAAAGTCTTTCATGTTTTCTTTTAGATCAACGGTGCCACATGCAACAACGCCAACATCCTGCTGCAGATTGACAACTCTAAACTGGCTGCTGATGACTTCCAGACCAAGTAAGGGCACTTCCTCAATCAGCTCCATAGTATCAGCTTTTACAACACTAGGTTATTAGAGGCAAACAAGTAAATCATCACTCAATAGGTCTTATCTACAAGTTTGGATTCAAATGTCTCATGATAACTTCCTCACTTTCTCCCGACCAATCAGGTTCGAGCATGAGCTGATGATGCGCCAGTCGGTGGAGGCTGACATCGCCAACCTGCGTCGCCTGCTGGACCAGACCACTCTGACCAAGGCCGACCTGGAGATGCAGATCGAGGGTCTGCAGGATGAGCTGGCCTACCTCAAGAAGAACCACATAGAGGTGTGGGGGGCAATTCCTTTTTCCCGTTACAGTAATGAGATGTTATTCAATATAAACACACCCCAGTGACAATAGAGAGGAGAAAGTTAGTGGTGGGATTGTTTTTAAAATTTGGATGGAAAGTAAGAGGGATGAGAGTGACTCCATTTCCCATGATTCCATAGGAGCTGGCAGCCATGCGTGCTCAACTCACCGGCACAGTGAACGTGGAGGTGGACGCAGCGCCCCAGCAGGACATGTCCAGGACGATGGAGGAGATCCGCACCCAGTACGAGGGCATCATTGACAAACACCGTCGCGACCAGGAGGCATGGTTCAATGACAAGGTAACCGTTGCCATGGCACACCTCACTAAAATTCCCCAACTGTCTACCACACTAATCTTTTGAAATTAAATCTTCAAAACCAAAATATGTAACTGACCGTCATTAACTGTAATCATTTAGAAGATGGTGGTTTCAATTCTTCAGGAGAGTGAGCTACAGTGGGATTAAAATGGCGGCCCTGGTTTGTTTGTGTTTCAGTCAGCCAACCTGTCCAAGGAGGTGGCCACCAGCACAGAGATCATCCAGACGACCAAAACGGAGATCAACGACCTGAGACGCACCATGCAGGGCCTGGAGATCGAGCTGCAGTCACAGCTCAGCATGGTGAGCCAGAATCACTAACGTCTAGCAACAGACCACAGTTTATGGGCCTTAACTTACACAACTTTATGCCACTGTTGGCAACAGTCAACATTTGACTCTCTTTCACCATTTTCTTTCTCAATCCTCTGGAGTTTAGTTTCTCTCTTTCAGCAGAGGGACAGAGCGAGACAGACATGGTTGAAAGGGATTGACGAGATAAAGGGGAGGGAAGAAAGGGGAGGGCTTGGAGAGGGATGGAGTAGGAGAGGGGAAATGGGAATGCAGTGGGAAAAGGCTGAAGGGGTGGGATTAGTGGACAAGGGGATGTTAGGGTTATGGAGAGGTTTTTTGCTTTTTGCGGGCATCTGCACCCTCTCTGGAAGACAGCAAGAGTATGAGTGTGTCCAGAGGAATGCAGAGGTGACAGTGCCAGAGCCTAAATCCCATGGAAACTTATCTGGGGCTTATCAAACTCAGTAAAGCTATCTCAATCCATCCCACTGCAGTAACAAGGCAACATTCCATGTCGGTCTAAAGCACAGGAGGCTGGTGGCGCCTTAATTGGGGAGGATGGGCTCGTGGTAATGGCTGGAGCGGAATCAGTGGAATGGAATCAAATACATCAAACTCTTGGTTTCTGTGTGTTTGAAGCCTTTCCGTTGGCGTCGTTCCAGTCGTTATTATGAGCCGTCATCCCCCACTAAAGGCCATTAAAAGAAAATAAATATCTGCTGCGATTCCTTTTTTATTTTTTGGGAATACATAGAATTCAGTATCTCATTTAAAATAAGCACCTCAAGAAGTGACCTTGCTGTGCTTGGTGGAGCCGGCATATTTGTTTCACTCAACATAGTCTTGGTATGGTTTATTAGAAGACGTTTGATGACATTTGCTTATCAATGTTGATTAAGTGCAATAACTATGGCTGGTTTGAGTTGTATTTTCATTATTTCTAAAAATGCATTTCCTGTTACTGACCCTGTATCACCTCTGTCGCCACAGAAAGCAGCTCTTGAGAACACACTGAGAGAGACAGACGGCCGCTACAGCGCCATGCTCTCGGGGTACCAGAACCAGATCGACATGCTGGAACAGGAGCTAAACAGGGTGCGCCAGAGCATCGAGACGCAGGGCCACGATTACAAGATGCTGCTGGACATCAAGTCCCGTCTGGAGCAGGAGATCGCCACCTACAGGGGCCTCCTGGAAGGGGAGGAGTCCAGGTAAACCCTGCAAATCTATTGGAAATGCCCATAAACGTCCATACACTGAACACGGCCCATACTCATAGTTATTATTATCAGTCATTCAGACAGATACAAAATGGCTACCGACTCCTACTAAAAATTATTTCATCATCCGTCTTTTCAGAACTGTTGTCTCAGGTAAATATCATCTATTTTATATAATGGCTTTATAATGATAATATATGATGGTTGTAATAGTAGGTTATCAGCATGTTGTAACTCATTTTCGTTCTGCAGGGGGATCGAAAACCACAGTTACAACCTCCACAGTGCGCTCTTCCAGCTAGAGTGCATCTCTACTGGCAGTGCATAATACTATCAGAAACACACCCACACCCACAAACACCACACATTGTTACAACTAAAGAGGAGAGCGGTCAAATAAAGTACCTGAGAAGTACCGTTAAAACTGCAATGCCTCTCATCCTGATAGGTCGATAATATACCTGTCTTTAAGATATCTGCCAATCATAGGAAGCCTTACTGGAGTTCCAGGATGAGAAAGTAGGAATAATGAACCATTTTTGCTATCAAAGTGTGTGTGACCATCCTGTTTCTGAAAATAAATGTTCTGCTGAATATGAATCGCTGTTGTGTGGCTGAAATTATTCCAATAAGGTAGACAGCTTTTGGAAAAGTTGACTATCATAAGCCTGTATTGTCCTCCCCCCCACCCCATCTGTTGCCTGTATTTATTCAAAAGCATGACAACCAAATAACACTCTCTAGGCTCTGTGTTAGATATAACAATGGGGTTGTCAGGAGGTTGGCAGGATGCCGTGGACAATGGCTGAAAACTCAACTGTGGAAAACAGAACATGTGAGAGAGAGACATTGAAGGTTACTGAAGGTACTGTGTGCCTTGCAGCTTATGTACTCAAACACCACTGAATGGAGAAAGGAGCAGGGAGCAGGATCCGTGACCACGGAACGGAGTATATGACCCTGGGTGTGGTAAAATGACTCCTCAAAAGTGAGTCGGGACACACCCAACTGGACAACTAATCTATGCCCTCAGACGTACTTTAGCATTTCGACACAGTATCACAACATGCCGAGTTTCCTACTCACCAAGCGGCATTGTTGCCTAGAGACAAGTGGAAAAACATTGACTGAGGAGGCAAATGCTGACCGGCTGAACAAAGAAAGTCTTTGTTGACAGGGTTGTATCAGTGTTGCACTTTGCTCTCGGTGGAACTCTGATTGAGTAGAGTGGAACTAATCAGAGGTGTCGGGTACAGAAGTGAGGGGGGGGGGGGCACCCAAGGGGTGTGTACTTGCCTGTGTCTGTTTCTGTGTGAACACACTTTTTATGTTTATGTTTGACAGGTGTATCTGTCTACGCTATGCATAAATGAGAATTGCGAAAGTTCTCCAGTGGAATACTGATATGACTAATGTTGGACCATGTTTGAAATACGCAATCACTCACAGACACACGCATACACACATCCTTGCGCAAAACATACCAAATACACACACACACTTTAAAACTGTTCTTATTACATTGCACACACACACACACACACACACACACACACACACACACACACACACACACACACACACACACACACACACTGCTTTTGCTTGTAGAATAGGGGTGAGTTCATAGAAGGGATGTTTAACTGCTCTCATCGTATGTCATCTCTTCCTGTTGTATACACAGACTGTTAAAACACTGTAATTGCTGCCTTGGTTACAGAAACCAAGGCTTGAGTCTTGTGGGGGAGTGACAGCAACTTTAGGTGACATTGTTTACAGCTGTAAAACTGCAACCACAATTGGTTTCTTTTGATCACCTGGCAGATGCCTGGAACTGATGTGGTTGGTATTTTCTATTGACAATTGAATGTTTATCAGTTCCGGACCATTTCCTTGTCAATCCACACAATACAATACAGTTGAAGTCGGAAGTTTACATACACCTAAGCCAAATATATTAAAACTCAGTTTTTCACAATTCCTGACATTTAATCCTAGTGAAAATACCCTGTCTTAGGTCAAATAGGATCACCACTTTATTTTAAGAACGTGAAATATCAGAATAATAATAGAGAGAATGATTTATGTCAGATTTGATTTATTTCATCACATTCCCAGTGGGTCAAAGGTTTACATACACTCAATTAGTATTTGGTAGAATTGCCTTTAAATTGTTTAACTTGGGTATAAAAAAATGCTAGCCTTACACAAGCTTCCCACAATAGGTTGGGTGAATTTTGGCCCAGTCCTCCTGACAGGGCTGGTGTAACTGAGTCAGGTTTGTAGGCCTCCTTGCTCGCACATGCTTTTTCAGTTCTGCCCACACATTTTCTATGGAATTGAGGTCAGGGCTTTGCGATGGCCACTCCAATACCTTGACTTTGTTGTCCTTAAGCCATTTTGCCACAACTTTGGAAGTATTGTCCATTTGGAAGACCCATTTGTAACCAAGCTTTAACTTCCTGACTGATGTCTTGAGATGTTGCTTCAATATATCCACATAATTTTCCTCCTCGTGATGCCATTTATTTTGTGAAGTGCACCAGTCCCTCTTGCAGCAAAGCACTCCCACAACACAATGCTGCCACCCCCGTGCTACACGGTTGGGATGGTGTTCTTCGGCTTGCAAACGTCCCCCTTTTTCCTCCAAACATAACGATGGTCATTATGGCCAAACAGTTCTATTTCTGTTTCATCAGACCAGAGGACATTTCTCCAAAAAGTATGATCTTTGTCCCCATGTGCAGTTGCAAACTGTTGTCTGGCTTTTTTATAGCGGTTTTGGAGCTTTTGCTTCTTCCTTTCTGAGTTCCTCAGTTATCTTCACAATGTCCTTTGCTGTTGTTCTGGGATTGATTTGCACTTTTCGCACCAAAGTACGTTCATCTCCAGAAGACAAATCGTGTCTCTTTCCTGAGCGGTATGACGGCTGCGTGGTCCCATGGTGTTTATACTTGCGTACTATTGTTTGTACAGATGAACGTAGTACCTTCAGGCATTTGGAAATTGCTCCCAAGTATGGATTAGACTTGTGGAGGTCTACAATTTTATTTCTGAGGTCTTGGCTGATTTATTTGGATTTTTCCATGATGTCAAGCAAAGAGGCACTGAGTTTGAAGGTAGTCCTTGAAATACATCCACAGGTACACCTCAAATTGACTCAAATTATGTCATTAGCCTATCAGAAGCTTCTAAAGCCATAACATAATTTTCTGGTATTTTCTAAGCTGTTTAAAGGCACAGTCAACTTAGTGTATGTAAACTTCTGTCCCACTGGAACTGCGATACAGTGAATTATAAGTGAAATAATCTGTAAACAATTGTTTGAAAATTTACTTGTGTCATGAACAAAGTAGATGTCCTAACTGACTTGCCAAAACTATAGTTTATTAACAAGACATTTATGGAGTGGTTGGAAAACTTGTTTTAATGACTCCAACCTAAGTGTATGTAAACTTCCGACTTCAACTGTACATCTTATACATGGCTTGGACTGTAATATCATCTCATCTAATTTAATTTGAAGGAATAATTACCAGCTCCCTTACATCAAATCCCACTGTGCACAGACGTCAGTTCAATATCCAATTTTGATTAATATTTGTTTGTCAACACACAGTGGGGCAAAAAAGTATTTAGTCAGCCACCAATTGTGCAAGTTCTCCCACTCAAAAAGATGAGAGAGGCCTGTAATTTTCATCATAGGTACACTTCAACTATGACAGACAAAATGAGAAGAAAAAAAATCCAGAAAATCACATTGTAGGATTTTTAATGTATTTATTTGCAAATTATGGTGGAAAATAAGTATTTGGTCAATAACAAAAGTTTATCTCACTACTTTGTTATATACCCTTGTTGGCAATGACAGAGGTCAAACGTTTTCTGTAAGTCTTCACAAGGTTTTCACACACTGTTGCTGGTATTTTGGCCCATTCCTCCATGCAGATCTCCTCTAGAGCAGTGATGTTTTGGGGCTGTTGCTGGGCAACACGGATTTTCAACTCCCTCCAAAGATTTTCTATTGGGTTGAGATCTGGAGACTGGCTAGGCAACTCTCCTACCTGGGATTTTTGCTCACCGTTCTTGTGATCATTTTGACCCCACGAGGTGAGATCTTGCGTGGAGCCCCAGATCGAGGGAGATTATCAGTGGTCTTGTATGTCTTCCATTTCCTAATAATTGCTCCCACAGTTGATTTCTTCAAACCAAGCTGCTTACCTATTGCAGATTCAGTCTTCCCAGCCTGGTGCAGATCTACAATTTTGTTTCTGGTGTCCTTTGACAGCTCTTTGGTCTTGGCCATAGTGGAGTTTGGATTGTGACTGTTTGAGGTTGTGGACAGGTGTCTTTTATACTGATAACAAGTTCAAACAGGTGCCATTAATACAGATAACAAGTGGAGGACAGAGGAGCCTCTTAAAGAAGTTACAGGTCTGTGAGAGCCAGAAATCTTGCTTGTTTGTAGGTGACCAAATACTTATTTTCCACCATAATTTGCAAATAAATTCATTAAAAATCCTACAATGTGATTTTCTGGATTTTTTTTCTCTCATTCTGTCTGTCATAGTTGAAGTGTACCTATGATGAAAATTACAGGCCTCTCTCATCTTTTTAAGTGGGAGAACTTGCACAATTGGTGGCTGACTAAATACTTTTTTGCCCCACTGTACATGAATTCAACCAGTTTCTGCGCAGTGGAATTTCTGCTCATGATACTTTGATCATAAATATGAGAACAATCATGAAACACACTTGTTTGAAACATCCCTAGAAGAAATTGTGCTTTCTTGTTACAGTACAGTACAAAGTTCAGATTAGTATCAAAAGTAAGTTTAACACATTCTCCTCCTCATCCCAAAAAGTCTGTAGAAATGTATCTGGCTTGGGACTTGTGTGAGGTGAGAGAAGGAACATTTCTCATAGGTGACGAATTCTACTCATAGCCCTCATGTTAGCGTATTCTAACTTTGCTGAATAGACAAGGAGAGGAAGACCTCGGCCCAGAGTTTCAGACACAGCATGGCATGATTGGCATCAATAACTATCTGTGAAAGTCAAAACAACGACTGGAATGCAGGTCTCAGTGGAACTGGGGCATCTCCAAGGGCAATGCAAGATAGCCAAGCACTAGCTGGATGTGAATTTCAACAGCGCGGCTCTGACTTGAGTCTGCACACAGTGCCATGGGATCGAACACTATCATAAATGTGCCAGTGCTAGCATCCCTGTTGTGTCATTGAGATAGACGGCCACTGACATCACACCACATCTCTCTCCTCGTTTATCATAGCGTGATTCATCATACGACCATAAAAAATGTGCCACAATAACTGTCATGACAAGGGAGCAGTTTGTTTCACAACTATTATGAAGGGGTGTTGTTGCAGTGGAGAAAGTTGACAACACATCAGGAATGGAGGCTGGTAAGGGGCCAGCCAGTTGACTTAGGCAACAGTCAGACTGGTTCTCAGTGTCAACCACAGCCTGTTCTTATCAGCTATATGCTACTGACAGTAGCTACTACACTGCTGTGAGAAATACGTGGGGTCAAGAAAGACAAAACAATCACAACTTACCATCATTTAGCTAACCGGCGCGATTATACACAGCTGCTGTACAAATAGTGGAAGGAAGACACATTATGACATCCTTAATAAAATAAGATAATGTATCTCTCTTGGTGGCGAGATAATCAAAAAGCAAAGCCATCCAGGATATTTAGTCTTCATTCTGTTGTTGCATTAACATGCAATGTTCCCTTGACCAAGGAACTTAACCCCCTAAACTGCTCATTGGGCACTGCACTGTGGATGCCCTCTGCTCCAGGCTCTCCAACCTAATGTGTGTGTGTGTGTGTGTGTGTGTGTGTGTGTGTGTGTGTGTGTGTGTGTGTGTGTGTGTGTGTGTGTGTGTGTGTGTGTGTGTGTGTGTGTGTGTGTGTGTGTGTGTGTGTGTGTGTGTGTATGCGTGTGTGTGTGTGTGTGTGTGTGTGTGTGTGTGTGTGTGTGTGTGTGTGTGTGTGTGTGTGTGTGTGTGTGTGTGTGTGTGTACCGGAGGGGATGGGGAAAAAAGCAGAAGACCAATGTCCATCTCATCTGGACTAATACTGTAAATTGTAAACAGGTGTGACATATAGATAAGCATGTAACAAAGTGGAAGATGATAAGTATACATGAGTCTTGATTTGTTCTTCATTAATATGTCTGTTATAGTTAGTGGAAAGTCATTTGCCTTCATATGCTCATAAACAGGCATTCCCCACAGGGAACCGCACAGTGTACACAATGCAACATACTTGTCACAAGATAAACATTGATATTTGTTTGGTTCAACCAAATGTGGTACAAATAATAGTAGGCCTATAAAGCAAGTTACCTAACAGTGATGTAGCGACAGTATTGAATAACACTGCTACAGTAACTATCAGAAAGGAATGTGAGCTGTGAGGCACATTTTCCAATCAAGTTGGCACTGAAAGTGAAGGTACGACTCAATTCAAACTTTGAATGCTTTTGTAAAAGTCTAGTGCACTTACCTGACCAGTGGGACTTTGACAAACTAGCTACTTTTCTATAGTGTGCTTTCATTCTGGCATGTTTACAATACCATAAATCACTGGTGTTGGTCTTAGTGACCAACACATTCACTGATTCAGATAAGGATTTTAGTGTACCATGGTGTTACCACACTGACATCCAGTGTTTGATTATCTCCATTACAATGAGTGTGAGACAGAGCGTGAAAGAGAGCACACAACCTATCTTTGTGGAAAGTGCGCCCTCTATCCATTTCTATGCCTCACACCAATCGCATTGAGTTCAAGGTGGTTTTCCAAAGTGGATGGTGTCTTCTAGTGGAAGAACACTAGAATAAAGGCTCTCCTCGTTGAAATGACCATATGCCAATATGTTTGCACCTCTGTGAACTTCGTACTCCAATCCAGGGATGGAAGGTATCGCTGTACTCCTAATTATCCCACAACAATTTACGGCAAATCCAGAGTCTATAAATACTACTACTTTTTATTAAAACTGCCTTTTTGGTTCTCATGCTTGGTAGCTGATAGATCATTCTTGAATTGCGGTGGCATTTGGGCATGGCATTTTAGGCAAGGTTCCCATTCCACCATGCTGAATTCTCTGAATCTGCAGAGAGAGAAAAAACATTCTATATCTCACTATTTCTAAACACAACTCAAATATGAATGAATACGATTGTAGACTGAATGAATGACGGAATCATGTAGATTGTGGCCGAAAGGCTGCTGTCTAACTTTATGGCATACTGGGAGGTCCATAGTAAAAGCACTGATGGGAGTCTGACCACTACCAGCAAATAGGGAGTCAAAATGGTGGGAGCTTTCCTTAGCACACCAGCCTATAAAGCATGTAGAAGAATAGCAAGAACAGCTTATAACCAATACTGACCATCAGGTGGGACTTCCATCGGTGCCATCAGAGCCTACATGTCTGTCACGAACAGCTGTGGTCCGGGTTTGCCACTCTGGCTGAGGGCCTCAGTTATGTTCCCATCCGGGTTCATCTGGGGGTTAGGGTCACCCCACAGACCTGCTGTAAGTAGGGGGAAAACTTAGACACCAGACATCTACCATTGTTTGGCTGAAGCAGTATGAGAAGTTAAGTCTCATGTAGGCACCTGCTAGAATATTTTTACCCTTGGGAAGACTGCCAGAGTCCCCCAGTGTTCCCCATTGGTGGAGGGGGGTACATCCCAATTGGTGAGAGACGTGGTAGAGGTTTGCTCTGTGAAAAGATATATCAATACAATTGAAAAACAATTAGTAAAAGCAATTTAATAACACACAGTTCATTCAATTGCTTTGCTCTGATTTAAAATGTCAGTTGAAAGTTCATACCTCCTCCTGTGGTACGCTCATATCCAACCACCTGTTGAGCATAGGATTCCAGACAATCTGACAGAGAAAATTATAGGAATGAGAATCAAGCTTTAGCCATCTACCATTCTCTGTCTTTAACTATCCCTCGATAAACATTTTCCATCTACAAACTCAGTGTGCAAAATATACAAAGATTCTGTGTATTAGTCCACTAATGTTTCAGGACAGGATATGAAGAGCAGGTTTCTTACAGATTTGAGGAATCCTCTGGCAGGAGTGCCTCCTTCTTACGGCAAAAGCCAAGCCATCCCTCTCCGCTGGTCTTGGCCCTCACAATGAGAGGCTCAGCAGCAGGTCCGCTCTGGACCACAGGTCGTTGAGCTGGGCAGTTGGGGTCCACAGGACATTTAGTCACGGGCTGTTCTTCCATTCCTGGCTCAGGACATCCACGTATCTGCTCCGTGGGTCTGTGACAAGTAGGACAGACGGACACAACCTCAACCCTCTGTAGGCAGTACAGGGCACCAGCATGATTAAAGGCAGGTTGACATTTATTGGGATGATTCATGTACTGAAGGCAGCTCTTCAGGGTGGTCACTAGCTGGCACAATCACAAAGTCATAAAATCACATTAAAACATACCCCTAACCTTAACCACACTGCTAACCTTATGCCTAACCCCAACCTTAAATGAAGACCAAAATGCACATTTTGTTTCCATACATTTTTAACGATATAGCCAATTTTGACATTGCGGCTGGCCAATCTAGCAGAAACCACTCAGCGCTGCCTCCAGAACAAGATTCATCCCAATAAACGTTGAAGCCTCAGTCTCCATAAATGACACTACTCCTGTTAGTTACTGGCACGCTTACTCAAAGTCATACATGGGAGGCCTCTCGGTTCACTGCTGTTAAACAAAAAGACTGTCTTTACTCACCTCTTCCAGGTGCGCAGGTTGTTGGAACAGGTTGAGGACCACAGGGATCCCCTGGCCATCCGGGCCTCATGGAGGGTGGTGGTGGAGGAAGATAGGTCTGTAATAAACATCAACCAAACAACCAAAATATGACACTGCTTAACATTAACATGACACTGCATATCAATAATATGACACCTCACTGTTTCAATAAGAGTGAGGTGAGTGACTTGAATATACATCTTGAAGTATAAGCTACATATTGCCTGCTTCAAGGGAAATAAATATGTTGTACTGTACACCGATGGATAGAGCACTGGGTGAGATCTGTCATTTTCATTGAATTTACCTTTGGGAGCCTCCTCACTGAGTACATTGGCTGTGACGGTGCCGCTACTGGAGCCTCCATAGAGAGCTTGGGTTCTGCCTGGGCCCTCACTGCTGGGAGGCACACTAAGCCACCGCTCCTTTGATGACTCAGCTGCTCCCCCTGATTCAGGGAGACCTCTACCTTGGGTGGCTCCAGGCCCAACTCCAGGCCCATCACCTCATTTTATTGAGGAATCTCAGCCACAACTGGGGGGACGGCCTGATGCTGATTTTCCCTCAATTAAACTTCTTGGCACAGCTATGTTAGAGGACCAACTGGATCCCCTGGATATCCTGGGCTCATGGTGGGAGGTGGGGGTGGAGGTAGTGGATAGGTCTGTAGTAAACAGTAACAAGGCATCCATAATATGACTCTGTGAATCAATAATATGACACTGGCTCGGCCGGCCGGCCGGCCCGCTCATTAGGCACGATTAGTCGGCTGCCTATGATGATAGATTGACGAGGGCAGCATTTTCTAAGCTAAACTGACCAAGATACACCTCCAACAACAACACATAGAACCTCACGTAATTCTGCCCAAAAACAATGACAATTTCTCTCAATCAGTGGAAAATGGGCTTTTTAGGTGAGCGCTGATTCCGCCCTTTGATAAGCAGTGCCCACTTTGTCAAAGGCAAGGGCGAAAAATATTTTGCTTGTCCATTCCCCAGGGTGCTGTTGGAGAGATGCATCTCTGAAGCGCTCCACCAACGTTTCATCAACAACAACAAAAAAGAGTATGTGGCCTTTTCTGTAGCCTACAAGCTGGAGATAAACTGTATGACAATGTAATGAGACGGACACTTGTAACATGAGAGAAGGACACGTTACATTTTCTCCGATTTCTCCGATTAAATAGCCTAACCTAAATAGCACTCATTAACAAACAACATACATTGTATCCTAAAAATAGGACAGTATGGAATGGACAATTACAACTGTGGTCCAGGAGTTTCACCCCATTGTCATGATCAGTGGTTTCAAGTTTGTATCCTGATCACAGAGAGAGAAAAAAAATACTTCTGCATTTTCACACATTGTAAACACATTGCAAATAGGCTCGCGATAACTCTTGATAAAGTTGGGTAGCAAATATTCAGAGCTTAAATAGACAAATTGTTTAGTCACAGGAATCAGGACTATTAAAGCCAATGCAATGGCCTGTTTTACAAATGGTAGGCTTACAACATAGATGGGCATTCATAAAATCCAATTTCAGGCAACACTGTAGGCTACACCTCAGTAAGCATGGATCGACGCTGATGCCGGTCCGGACCAAATCTGAACCAATCATAGACGACTATGTTTGGTTCAGATTTGGTGCTGTCCAGACCAGCCTTGATTTGGCCCAAACATAGACATCTATAAATGACTTATTTTCAACTTTTATTCAGAACCCAAAATTTGCCTGATTTCAACATCCGGAAAATACATATTTTCAACATCAGGAAAATAGGTATTTTCACCTTTCATTCAGAACCTAAATTGAACCTAACTTCCCCGTCTGGAAAATACGTATTTTAGACATCTTTTCAATGTCTTTTCATCTTTTCAATGTCATTTCTCTTACTGTGACTAATATAGGTTTACGGAGGTCAGCATTTTTTGGTCTTGCTTATGACAGGCAGGCCCTGGACACTGATTTTAGGCATTTGATCATTTTCCATAGTTCATTGGCCCCTAAGACCCTCACAAACTTTTATAGAAGCACAATTGAGAGCATCCTGTCGGGCTGTATCACTGCCTGGTGCAGCAACTGCACCACCCTCAACTGCAGGGCTCTCCAGAGGGTGGTGCGGTCTGCCCAACGCATAACCGGGGACACATTTCCTGCACTCCAGGGCACCTACAGCACCCGATGCCACAGGAAGGCCAAAAAGATCATCAAGGACATCAACCACCCAAGCCACGGCCTGTTCACCCAGCTACCATCCAGAAGGCGAGATCAGTACAGGTGCATCAATGCTGGGACCGAGAGACTGAAAAACAGCTTCTATCTCAAGGCCATCAGACTGTTAAACAGCCATCACCACCAGGTTACTCAACCCTGCACCTTAGAGGCTGCTGCCCTATATGTCCAAAAATGATGCAGAAAATGAATCCATGCTTTTGTCTCTTCTAGGTTAGAAGTGCTCTACAATGCTCTACTTTCCAGCTACTCGGATAAAGCACTAAATAAACTTCAGTTAGTGCTAAATACAGCTGCTAGAATCCTGACTAGAACCAAAAGATTTGATCATATTACTCTAATGCTAGCCTCCCTACACTGGCTTCTTGTTAAGGCAAGGGCTGATTTCAAGGTTTTACTGCTAACCTACAAAGCATTACATGGGCTTGCTCCTACCTATCTTTCCGGTTTGGTCCTGCCGTACATACCTACACGTACGCTATGGTCTCAAGACGCAGATCTCCTAACTGTCCCTAGACTTTCTAAGCAAACAGCTGGAGGCAGGACATTCTCCTATAGAGCTCCATTTTTAGGAATGGTCTGTCTACCCATGTGAGAGACGCAGACTCGGTCTCAACCTTTAAGTCTTTATTGAAGACTCATCTCTTCAGTAGGTCCTATGATTGAGTGTAGTCTGGCCCAGGAGTGTGAAGGTGAACGGAAAGGCACTGGAGCAACAAACCGCCCTTGCTGTCTGTGCCTGGCCGGTTCCCCCCTCTCCACTGGGATTCTCTGCCTCTAACCCTATTACAGGGGCTGAGTCACTGGCTTACTGGTGCTCTTTCATGCCGTCCCTAGGAGGGGTGCGTCACTTGAGTGGGTTGAGTCGCTGACGTAATCTTCCTGTCTGGGTTGGCGAGCATTCATTAAGAGAGCATTTATTAAGCTGAAACTGATTAAAAAATACTAGGGGACCACTTTGTCCCAGAACAGGCTTTGCAGTCTTGCCCTGCTGTCCATTGAAAGTCAGTTAGCTAGAAAGCTGGACTTCAAAGACTTGATCAGTGACTTTGCTAGCAAGAAGGCTCAGCACTGGGCTCTTGGTTAGTAAGGCTGAGAAAGGGCCAGTGATAACTGTTAAATAGATCACTACACACATGATGCCAACTGGCTGAGAACAAGACTGAGAACAGACTGAGAACAAGATATATCTCAAAGTAATGGCTGGATTGCTGTAAAATTAGTTGTGCACAATCAAGAACCCAAGTGGAAGAAACCTATTGATTTGGTGACCACTTGACCTTTCCTCTAGCGCCACCATCAGGCCTTTTCATTTCCATTTTGTTTTCCCATTTCCCCTTCCAGCTGCTTATTTTCTAGTTGGCATGTATACTTAGTTCAAAAATCTGCTGCTGATTTTATTATTGTGTTTGTTATATCATTCTATAGATGATAATGTTAATTTATTTTAATTGAAGATGTTAATGTATTTTTAGGTTATATTTATTTTAAGTTATTCATTAATGTTTTAAGAGAATTTTCCAATCAAAAATTTTACCATTAAAATTACATTTAGACTGTAAAATATGGCCTTTAGCACATTTCCTATAGAGGGTATCAGTCTTGCATCAGATAGTGAATTCCACTGTATGCAGAATGTTGCATGCATGTCTCCACAGTGTTATATTTTCACCGCTCACTGTCAGTAAATATTGTACAGTAAATATTAGACTACAAGAGAGTTGCAAAGCTATTTAAAGCTTTGAATGGGTTGATTGGGTTCTGGAGGTGTGTGGTTACAGCAATTGCGCAGGGTTGGTGTGGTCTGTGGTGGTGGGGCCCAACGTGATATCTTTTCATGGAGCCCAAAATCCCTGGCGGCACCCCTGCCCAGTAAACAGTATCTATGTACACCAAAGAAATTGAAATATAACCATTCAACTTCCACCTGAGGTAATGCTTTCATTTTCTATAGTACCCCTCATGTTCAGGGTGTTAAACAGTAGGTAGGTATTTGAGTACTCACAGGAGGGGCATCCATGATGGGCAGTGTCCTTTGTAAGGCCTTAATCCCTTAGCATACAATATATTGGTTCACAATTGACATCCAAAGACAGTCCACAATAGACATTCAACTGACTTTGGTCATAGGCCTGGATAATGAGACAGTACTGGTTGCTATAGTTCATGAAAGCCATGTCATAGTTAACAAAATAGTTTATGTCATAATTCATGTCATAATGATGTATCATCAGGGCCGCCAGAAAACGTGTGGCGAGGCGACATTTGCCACACCACTTTCCAATCAGGTGTGGCGGCACATCACTTTTCATTTAATTTAATAAAAATATATTGGCGCAAAGCTTTAAGAAGAGGGGAAAGGTGATGTAATTTCATAATTTCTCTGTCCTTCACATGGGAGTGCTGTTGCAGGTTCTTCACATGTTGTGCGGGATGGGCACAACGCACAAAGCTCAAGGCGCGCTCTGTAACTTTCCTCTGCTATTTATTTAGCAAGCTGACAACACATTCAGTGGGGCAAAAAGGTATTTAGTTAGCCACCAATTGTGCAAGTTCTCCCACTTAAAAAGATGAGAGAGGCCTGTAATTTTCATCATAGGTACACTTCAACTATGACAGACAAAATGAGAAGAAATAAAATCCAGAAAATCACATTGTAGGATTTTTAATGAATTTATTTGCAAATTATGGTGGAAAATAAGTATTTGGTCACCTACAAACAAGCAAGATTTCTGGCTCTCACAGACCTGTAACTTCTTCTTTAAGAGGCTCCTCTGTCCGCCACTCGTTACCTGTATTAATGGCACCTGTTTGAACTTGTTATCAGTATAAAAGACACCTGTTCCTGTGATTGTCTCCACCCCCTCCAGGTGTCGCTTATTTTCCCAGTGCATGTATCCCTGTGTTTCCTGTCTCTCTGTGCCAGTTCCTCTTGTATGTTTAGTCAAGTCAACCAGCGTGTATTTCCCGTACTCCTTTTGCTATTATCCTTTTTCTAGTCCTCCCAGGTTTGACCCTTGCCTGTTTCTGGACTCTGTACCCGCCTGCCTGACCATTCTGCCTGCCTTGACCATGAGCCTGTCTGCCACTCTGTACCTCCTGGACTCTGCCACTCTGTACCTCCGGGTTTTGACATGTTTGCCTGTCCACGACCATTCTCTTGCCTACCCCTTTGGATTATTAAACATTGTAAGACTCCAATCATCTGCATCTGGGTCTCGCATTGTGCCTTGATAAAACCTGCATTAAGCAAGCTCAGCTTTGAGTTTTAATGTCCAATTATATTGCTTTCTCTGTGTATTTGAAACCTCTGTAGTCCTTCTTTAAAATATAATTAATATGAACAAGCACTGGAGGAGCGAAGAGTGCGTGTGGAGCAGGAGGGTAGAATGAGGTCAAACAGGTACTTGGGTCCAGAGTTGTGGATAGCTTGATAGGTGTGAAGCAGAATATTGTAGTTGATGCGTGAGCATATGGAGAGCCAGTGGTTGAACAGCACTGGAATGATGTGCTCGCAGGGGAAGGTGTGGGTGAGGGCATGTTCGGCACAGTTCTGGACATTTTGTAGCCTGTTCAGGCACTTGGCAGATGCGGCAACAAAAAAGGTGTTACAATAGTCTAGACGGATGAAATAAAGGTGTGGATGAGTCACTCAGCTGCAGGTTGTGGCAGCATAAGTCGTACCTTGGAAATGTTCCGTAGATTAAGACATTTTACTTTGGTCATACTCTTGATGTGGGCTTCAAACGAGAGCCGACTGTCAAATATCTCACGCAGGTTGCGAACCTCAAAGGAGGGGAGGACCTTGGCACCATCAATATTGAGGCTGTAGCTGCTGGTGTGGTTTATGATAGTTCGAGAGCCAATCAGGATGACCTCTGTCTTTTTGCAGTTTACAGTGCATTCGGAAAGTTCTGACTTTTTCACTTTTTCCACATTTTGTTACGTTACAGCCTTATTCTAAAATGGATGACAATGTTTTTTCCCTCAATCTACACACAATACCTCATAATGACAAAGCAAAAACAGGTTTTTAGACATTTTTGCAAATGTATTAAATATTTAAAAAATGGAAATATTACATTTACATAAGTATTCAGACCCTTTACGCAGTACTTTGTTGAAGCACCTTTGGCAGCGATTACAGCCTCGATTCTTCTTGCGTATGACGCTACAGTACAGTACAAGCTTGACACACCTCTATTTGGGGAGTTTCTCCCATTCTTCTCTGCAGATCCTCTCAAGCTCTGTCAGGTTGGATGGGGTGCGTCACTGCTTGAGATTTTTCTACAACTTGATTGGAGTCCACCTGTGGTAAATGTAATTGGTTGGACATGATTTGGAAAGGCACACACATGACTATATAAGGTCCTACAGTTGACGGTCCGATGTCAGAGCAAACACCAAGTCATGAGGTTAAAGAAATTGTCCATAGAGCCCGAGGCAGAGTTGTGTCGAGCCAAAGATCTGGGGAAGGGTACCAAAACATTTCTGAAGCATTGAAGGTCCCCAAGAACACAGTGGCCTCTATCACTATTAAATGGAAGAAGTTTGGAACCAACAATACTCTTCCTAGAGCTGGCTGCCTGGCCAAACTGAGCAATCGGGTGAGAAGGGCCTTGGTCAGGGAGGTGACCAAGAACCCGATGGTCACTCTGACAGAGGTCCAGAGTTCTTCTGTGGAGATGGGAGAACATTCCAGAAGGACAACCATCTCGGCAGGACTCCACCAATAAGGCCTTTATGGTAGATTGGCCAGACAAAAGCCACTCCTTAGTAAAAGCCACATGACAGCCAGCTTGGAGTTTTCCAAAAGGCACCAAAAGGACTCTCAGACCATGAGAAACAAGATCAAACATCTCTGGAGAGACCTGAAAATAGCTGTGCAGCGACGCTCCCCATTCAACCTGACAGAGCTTGAGAGGATATGCAGAGAAGAATGGGAGAAACTCCCCAAATACAGGTGCGCCAAGCTTGTAGTGTCATACCCAAGAAGACTTGAGGCTGTAATTGCTGCTAAAGGTGCTTCAACAAAGTACTGAGTAAAGGGTCTGAATTCTTATGTACAGTGCCTTGCGAAAGTATTCGGCCCCCTTGAACTTTGCGACCTTTTGCCACATTTCAGGCTTCAAACATAAAGATATAAAACTGTATTTTTTTTGTGAAGAATCAACAACAAGTGGGACACAATTATGAAGTGGAGCAACATTTATTGCATATTTCAAACTTTTTTAACAAATCAAAAAATGAAAAATTGGGCGTGCAAAATGATTCAGCCCTTTACTTTCACCTAAATGACTAATGATGATAAATACAATCCACCTGTCTGTAATCAAGTCTCCGTATAAATTCACCTGCACTGTGATAGTCTCAGAGGTCCGTTAAAAGCGCAGAGAGCATAATGAAGAACAAGGAACACACCAGGCAGGTCCGAGATACTGTTGTGAAGAAGTTTAAAGCCGGATTTGGATACAAAAAGATTTCCCAAGCTTTAAACATCCCAAGGAGCACTGTGCAAGCGATAATATTGAAATGGAAGGAGTATCAGACCACTGCAAATCTACCAAGACCTGGCCGTCCCTCTAAACTTTCAGCTCATACAAGGAGAAGACTGATCAGAGATGCAGCCAAGAGGCCCATGATCACTCTGGATGAACTGCAGAGATCTACAGCTGAGGTGGGAGACTCTGTCCATAGGACAACAATCAGTCGTATATTGCACAAATCTGGCCTTTATGGAAGAGTGGCAAGAAGAAAGCCATTTCTTAAAGATATCCATAAAAAGTGTTGTTTAAAGTTTGCCACAAGCCACCTGGGAGACACACCAAACATGTGGAAGAAGGTGCTCTGGTCAGATGAAACCAAAATTGAACTTTTTGGCAACAATGCAAAACGTTATGTTTGGTGTAAGAGCAACACAGCTCATCACCCTGAACACACCATCCCCACTGTCAAACATGGTGGTGGCAGCATCATGGTTTGGGCCTGCTTTTCTTCAGCAGGGACAGGGAAGATGGTTAAAATTGATGGGAAGATGGATGGAGCCAAATACAGGACCATTCTGGAAGAAAACCTGATGGAGTCTGCAAAAGACCTGAGACTGGGACGGAGATTTGTCTTCCAACAAGACAATGATCCAAAACATAAAGCAAAATCTTCAATGGAATGGTTCAAAAATAAACATATCCAGGTGTTAGAATGGCCAAGTCAAAGTCCAGACCTGAATCCAATCGAGAATCTGTGGAAAGAACTGAAAACTGCTGTTCACAAATGCTCTCCATCTAACCTCACTGAGCTCGAGCTGTTTTGCAAGGAGGAATGTGAAAGAATTTCAGTCTCTCGATGTGCAAAACTGATAGAGACATACCCCAAGCGACTTACAGCTGTAATCGCAGCAAAAGGTGGCGCTACAAAGTATTAACTTAAGGGGGCTGAATAATTTTGCACGCCCACTTTTTCAGTTTTTGATTTGTTAAAATAGTTTGAAATATCCAATAAATGTCGTTCCACTTCATGATTGTGTCCCACTTGTTGTTGATTATTCACAAAAAATACAGTTTTATATCTTTATGTTTGAAGCCTGAAATGTGGCAAAAGGTCGCAAAGTTCAAGGGGGCCGAATACTTTCGCAAGGCACTGTAAATGTGATATTCACGTTTTTTTTTCTAAAAACATGTATTTTGTTTTGTCATTGTGGGGTATTGTGTTTAGATTGATGAGGGAAAAAAATATTTAAATCATTATAGAATAAGGCTGTAACGTAACAAAATGTGAAAAATGTTCAATGTCTGAATGCTGAATGCACTGTATAGCCTATTAGCTAAACAATTGTAATGTTATACCCCTGAAAGGGGGTAAATATGAGAGATTATTCATTCTGACACGTAGCATCAGCGAAAGTTCAATCAGATGTAATGATGAATTGCATAAAATAATCAACTGTTTACATAGGTATCTCTTTTTTCAAACTACGTAGCGTTCACATTTTGTATTCCTAGGCATTACTAATAAAACTCTGCACAAACAGACATAAATGGAGCACACATGATTGGATTATCGCATTCACATGAAATACTAGAATATTACTTACGATTTTGTATTAATATAATAAAATATAAAGTCCAGTGGACAAATCGATATATGATGAACAATCACGATATAAATGAAAACATGTGACATTTTAGAACTGTATTGTTTGCATTCTGATTGCAATTTAATGGAGGCCGAAAATAAACATACGCCATGTGGAGATGTTCATATTGAAACATATCTTCTTTTTTTTAGGTTCCTAACTTGTTTGATAAGATTAGTACAGATTTCCTTAGTGGACCCTGCATGGAGACCAGACCCCAAGTTTGTGAACCACTGTACTAACCTCTCTCTGATTGCTTCCTCTCTCTCTCTCTCTGTCTCCTCTGTTTCCTTCTGCATGCATTGCAGGCTGCTTCAGCCTCACCACTGACTGCCAAATCACTGTCTGTCTCAGTAGCCTACTCTCTGTAAACCAAAGTTATTATGAGAACTTAGAAGCCTATTTTTTTGCTCCTGCTAAGGTAGGCTCGGTTTAAAGCTAGCTTATTACTTCATCCTTCTAGCTGGCTAAGTAGTAAGAGCCTTTCAACGTTACTGCAATAGATGTAAAATAAAAAAGAATAAAAAAACACATTTCAAAGCCATGCCTGTGCACGTGACTTTCCCCATAGTCCCTTTAGGATGATTTCTCCTCTTCTCAGCTGTCTATCACAGCCTCCTGGTTTCCACCAATCAGAGTGCCCGAATGCACATTTGGACTCTGACCCCTCCCACTCAAGGTCAGAGTTGTTATCGTTGTCTGCAGACAATGATGCAAATTTGGCTGCCGACCAAGTTATATTGTCGGGTGGGTTAATGCTACTTTATGGTGATTGACTGGAAGCAAGGCCTGATTTTCTTGTTACATCTGTAGCTGAATAGTACTGCTGCATATTATGTATACTGAACAACAGAAATATATATTTCTGAAAGTAAAAAAGCCCTTTTGTGGGGAAAAATTCATTCTGATTAGCTGGGCCTGGCTCCCCAGTGGGTGGGCCTTGTTCCCAAGTGGTTGGGCCCATCGCTGCGCCCCTGACCAGTCATGTCAAAACCATAAATTAGGGCCTAAAGAGTTTATTTCAATAGACTGATTCTTTCTTTGAACTGTAACTCAGTAACATCTTTGAATTTGTGGCATGTTGTGTTTCTATTTTTGTTCAGTATATATTTCATGTGAATGTCGTTTATAATTGCATGTATTGTATTGAATGCATGAGCATTTTGCGGTATATTGTTATTGTTTAGAGATGGTTAATTCCTATAAAGCCTGTAGTAGACTGTCCTTGTGCTCCTGCATGGACAGTAAGATTTATGACTGCGGAACTAGACACAGATCAGATAAGATCTCCACCAGTCCTCAGAGAGAGGGCCATAAATCTCACATGTCTAAGTAGTTAGTTCTCTCTCTCCAGCAAGATGTTTATACATATACAGTACAGCTGTTATGTGAATACCCCTTTGTAGATGCCATGCCTCTATTTCCTGTGTAGATATTCCTTTTGCATAGCTTACAACATTGTATATTTAAGCAATAAGGCATGAGGGGGTGTGGTATATGGAAAATATACCCCGGCTAATGGCTGATCTTAAGCAAAACGCATCGCGGAGTGCCTGGACACAGGACACAGCCCTTAGCCGTTGTATATTGGCCATATACCACAAACCCCTGAGGTGCCTTATTGCTATTATAAACTGGTTACCAAAGTAATTAGAGCAGTAAAAATACATGTTTTGTCATACTCGTGGTATGCGATCTGATATACCACGGCTGTCAGCCAATCAGCATTCAGGGCTCAAACCACCCAGATTATAATTGTTCTTACTTACCAGAACCACAAGTTCATCCTATGTAAACTGATGATTTCTGTGAGTGTGAATACTATAGTGTGTGGTGGTGATGAAGATAATAAAAGTCCTGGTCTAAGAAGCATCCGTACTGTTCTGGCCGGACACTGTGTAGCGAGTCAGAACCAATTATATCAGCATTAAGTACTAGCGTGTGAGGGTATTCACAGCCAACCACTCAGACAAGCTCCAGCTAGCCATTTTTACAATAGAAGTCTCCTAACCGACTGACATAAAATATCTACAAGAGACTATTTACCAGTTTTGTACTCATTCTCCGAGTCGTTTAAAAAAAATTAGAGCTCAGTCAGATCAAGAATAGCTTATAATTTTTCTGAGCTTTGATCAGTGTTGGGAGCAATATTTAGAGTTTGACACATCATTTATTTTCTTTATTGTGTACAAAATATACAGTACCAGTCAAATGTTGACACATCTAGTCATTGCAAGGTTTAAAAAAAAAACTATTTTCTACATTGTAGAATAAAAGTGAAGACATCAAAACTATGAAATAACACATATGGAATCATGTAGTAACCAAAGAAGTGTTAAACAAATTAAAACAGATTTGAGATGTGAGATTCTTCAAAGTAGCCACCCTTTGCCTTGATGACAGCTTTGCACACTTTTGGCATCATCTCAACCAGCTTCATGAGGTAGTCACCTGGAATGCATTTCAATTAACAGGTGTGCCTTGTTAAAAGTTAATTTGTGGAATTTATTTCCGTCTTAATGCGTTTGAGGCAATCAGTTGTGTTGTGACAAGGTAGGTGGGTATACAGAAGATAGCCCTATTTGGTAAAAGACCAAGTCCATATTATGTCAAGAACAACTCAAATAAGCAAAGAGAAATGACAGTCCATCATTACTTTAAGAAATGAAGGTCAGTCAATACGAAAAATGTCAAGAACTTTGAAAGTTCTTCAAGTGCAGTCACAAAAAACATCAAGCACTATGATGACACTGGCTCTCATGAGGACCACCACAGGAATGGAAGACTCAACGTTACCTCTGCTGAAGAGGATAAGTTTATTAGAGTTACCAGCCCCAGAAATTGCAGCCCAAATAAATGCTTCACAGAGTTCAAGTAACAGACACATCCCAACATCAACTATTCAGAGGGGACTGTGTGAATCAGACCTTCATGGTCGAATTTCTGCAGAGAAACCACTATTAAAGTACATCAATAAGAAGAAGAGACTTGCTTGGGTCAAGAAACAAGAGCAATGGACATTAGACCAGTGGAAATGTTTGCTTTGGTCTGATGAGTCCAAATTTTAGATTTTTGTTTCGAACTGCCGTGTCTTTGTAAGACACACAGAGGATGATCTCCGCATGTGTGGTTCAAACTAGGAAGTATGGAGGAGGAGTATCATTTGTTTTTTTCAACAGGACAATGATTCAACACACCCCCAGGCTGTGTAAGGGCTATTTGACCAAGGAGAGTGATGGAGTGCTGCATCAGATGACCCGACCTCAACCCAATTGTGATGGTTCTGGATGAGTTGGACCGCAGAGTGAAGGAAAAGCAGTCAACAAGTGCTCAAAATATGTGGGAACTCCTTCAAGACTGGAAAAGCATTGGAAAAGCATTCCTCATGAAGCTGGTTGAGAAAATGCCAAGAGTGTGCAAAGCTGTCATCAAGGCAAAGGGTGGATAAATCTAAAATGTAAAATATGTTCTGATTTGTTTAACACTTTTTTGCTTAGTACATTATTCCATATGTGTTATTTCATAGTTTTGATGTCTTTACTACATTTCTACATTGAAGAAAATAGTAAAAAGTAAAAAACAACCCTTGAACGATTAGGTATGTCCAAACTTTTGACTGGTACTGTATATATTTTATTTTTTTATTTAGAAGAAATGACCAAGGTCCGGACCTCGGTGTCCTCATATGTAGTTACGGCCCTGTTGTTTGTCTAAGGTTGGTGAGGTTGTGATTGTGTGAATCTCTATGTGGATGTAGATATGAAAACACGTTTTCCCCTACAAAGATGACAACCACATTTTGTTAAAAGGAAAACACTTTTTTTAGTGCAGGTCCCATAAATATGTGCCTTGATGATGACAGAGTTCTCTAAAGCCCTCTCAGAATGATTCCATTTGATTGCACTTGGCACCATTGAAAATAAAAGCCAAGACCAAGTTTAACTATCATACAGTAGGAAGTGCTTGCTGCCATCTGGTGGAACACAGCTGAATGAGAGGAGAAATTATTTGAGAGATCATGTTCAAAACAAATACACAATGATCAAATACAGTAGATACTGAAACATCTTTTATTGTGTATTTGGGACAATTCAACCAAACATCATACATGATCATTTGAGCAACACTGAAATATGGTAAAGCATGTTTGTTTTGTCAACTTAAATATGGTAAATTTATCAATCACTACTTTCACATCCCTATCTCACACTCACTTTGTTTTCTCATCCAATATACACTACTCAAAAAATAAAGGGAACACTAAAATAACATATCCTAGATCTGAATGAATGAAATATTCTTATTAAATACTTTATTCTTTACATAGTTGAATGTGCTGTCAACAAAATCACACAAAAATTATCAATGGAAATCAAATGTATCAACCCATGGAGGTCTGGATTTGGAGTCACACTTAAAAGTTGAAAAGCACACTACAGGCTGATCCAACTTTGATGTAATGTCCTTTAAACAAGTCAAAATGAGGCCCAGTAGTGTGTGTGGCCTCCACGTGCCTGTATGACCTCCCTTCAATGCCTGGGCATATTCCTGATAAGGTAAGGCCAACTCCTCGACAGTCTGTGTTGCAACGTGGCGCTGGTGGATGGAGACATGATGTCCCAGATGTGCTCAATTGGATTCAGGTCTGGGGAACGGATGGGCCAGTCCATAGCATCAATGCCTCTTGCAGGAACTGCAAGTCGCTCTGGATAAGAGCGTCTGCTAAATGACTTAAATGTAAATGTAAATGTTTGACACACTCCAGCCACAAGAGGTCTAGCATTGTCTTGCATTAGGAGGAACCCAGGGCCAACCGCACCAGCATATGGTCTCACAAGGGGTCTGAAGATCTCATCTCGGTACCTAATGGCAGTCAGGCTACCTCTGGCGAGCACATGGAGGGCTGTGCGGCCCCACAAAGAAATGCCACCCCACACCATGACTGACCCACTGCCAAACCGGTCCTGCTGGAGGATGTTGCAGGCAGCAGAATGTTCTCCACGGCGTCTCCAGACTGTCCCATCTGTCACGTGCTCAGTGTGAACCTGCTTTCATCTGTGAAGAGCACAGGGAGCCAGTGGCGCCAACCCCCACCTGTGGACGTCGGGCCCTCATACCATCCTCATGGAGTCTGTTTCTGACTGTTTGAGTAGACACATGCACATTTGTGGCCTGCTGGAGGTCATTTTTCAGGGCTCTGGCAGTGCTCCTCCTGCTCCTCCTTGCACAAAGGTGGAGGTAGCGGTCTTGCTGCTGGGTTGTTGCCCTCCTACGGCCTTCTCCACATCTCCTGATGTACTGGCCTGTCTCCTGGTAGCGCCTCCATGCTCTGGACACTACGCTGACAGACACAGCAAACCTTCTTGCCACTGCTCGCATTGATGTGCCATCCTGGATGAGCTGCACTACCTGAGCCACTTGTGTGGGTTGTAGACTCCGTCTCATGCTACTACTAGAGTGAAAGCACCGCCAGCATTCAAAAGTGACCAAAACATCAGCCAGAAAGCATAGGAACTGAGAAGTGGTCTGTGGTTATCACCTGCAGAACCACTCCTTTATTGGGGGTGTCTTGCTAATTGCCTATAATTTCCACCTGTTGTCTATACCATTTGCACAACAGCATGTGAAATTTATTATCAATCAGTGTTGCTTCCTAAGTGGACAGTTTGATTTCACAGAAGTGTGATTGACTTGGAGTTACATTGTGTTGTTTAAGGGTTCCCTTTATTTTTTTGAGCAGTGCATATATATTTTAGGCATTTAGCAGACTCTTATTTAGAGCAACTTACAGGAGCAATTAGGGTTAAGTGCCTTGCTCAAGGGCACATTTTTCACGTAGTTGGCTCAGGGATTCAAAAGAGCGACCTTTCAGTTACTGGCCCAACGCTCTTAACCACTCGACTACCTGTCGCCCCGTTCTTCAGTGTCTCCAATCTCACTCCTAACTCAATAACAGGCCAGCTCAAGCATGAACCATTACATAGAGTACTGTTTATACTATAGCTCTGAGTCTTACTCAACTGTCCTCAGTCACACTGTTTATATTGGTCTTGTCCCACCCAATAAGACATCACCATTACAATGCTTTTATTACCTCAGTTCCTTCCCACCCTTGGAACTTCAAACCGTTCAATTGAGTTATTCACCTCCCTGTTTATTGACTCCAGTATCTTTGTAATCATCTGTAATTAAAGTGATTTGTTTGGGGAATTTAGACTGTGACCTCAAATCATATATTTTATTGGAGATGTCTGACTGCTTCAGTGTCAGCAGCCGAGATCAAACTCTATAGATGCTACATGTACAGGGCTGGGATCCACACCCATTAGACTAACCGTCCTTTGACAATGTCCCTGTCACGGCCGTCGAAAGAAGTGGATCAAAGTGCAGCGTGGTGAGCGTACATTTTTCTTTTGTTTAAAATGTCGCCAACAAAACAACAAACGAAGAAACAACCGTGAAGCTTACAGGGCTAAAGTGCCACTAACAAAAGTCAACTACCCACACTGAAGGAGGGGAAAAAGGGCTACCTAAGTATGATTCCCAATCAGAGACAACGATAGACAGCTGTCCTCGATTGTGAACCATACCCGGCCAAAACATAAAAAATAAAGAAACATATAAAACAAAACATAGAATGCTCACCCAAATCACACCCTGACCAAACCAAAATAGAGACATAAAAAGGCTCTCTCGGTTCAGGGCGTGACAGTCCCAGGATTGTTTCTTTAAAGGAATCGCTGCCTATTTATGTCTGTGTTGATATGTTAATGACATCCTACTGAATCATACTATCATCTCATGTGCATTTGTTGAAAGAGCATGTTAAGTGGTTGGGTGAAATTGAATGATATCAAATATATACAAAATGTTATTATGAAGATAAAATTATTACACTACAGAATGTGTCAAACTCATTCCATGGAGGGCCGAGCAGCTGTGGGATTTCGCTCCTCCCTTGTACCTGATTGATGAATTAAGGTCACTAATTAGTACAGAATCCACTTCGCCTGGTTATCTAGGTCTTGATTGAAAGGAAAAACCAAAAACCCGCAGACACTCGGCCCTCCATGGAATGATTTTGACACCATTGACCTATAGTATAAAATAAACTGATATTTATATACAGTGCCTTGCGAAAGTATTCGGCCCCCTTGAACTTTGAGAGCTTTTGCCACATTTCAGGCTTCAAACATAAAGATATAAAACTGTATTTTTTTGTGAAGAATCAACAACAAGTGGGACACAATCATGAAGTGGAACGACATTTATTGGATATTTCAAACTTTTTTAACAAATCAAAAACTGAATAATTGGGCGTGCAAAATTATTCAGCCCCTTTACTTTCAGTGCAGCAAACTCTCTCCAGAAGTTCAGTGAGGATCTCTGAATGATCCAATGTTGACCTAAATGACTAATGATGATAAATACAATCCACCTGTGTGTAATCAAGTCTCCGTATAAATGCACCTGCAATGTGATAGTCTCAGAGGTCCGTTAAAAGCGCAGAGAGCATCATGAAGAACAAGGAACACCCAGGCAGGTCCGAGATACTGTTGTGAAGAAGTTTAAAGCCGGATTTGGATACAAAAAGATTTACCAAGCTTTAAACATCCCAAGGAGCACTGTGCAAGCGATAATATTGAAATGGAAAGAGTATCAGACCACTGCAAATCTACCAAGACCTGGCCGTCCCTCTAAACCTTCAGCTCATACAAGGAGAAGACTGATCAGAGATGCAGCCAAGAGGCCCATGATCACTCTGGATGAACTGCAGAGATCTACAGCTGAGGTGGGAGACTCTGTCCATAGGACAACAATCAGTCGTATATTGCACAAATCTGGCCTTTATGGAAGAGTGGCAAGAAGAAAGCCATTTCTTAAAGATATCCATAAAAAGTGTTGTTTAAAGTTTGCCACAAGCCACCTGGGAGACACACCAAACATGTGGAAGAAGGTGCTCTGGTCAGATGAAACCAAAATTGAACTTTTTGGCAACAATGCAAAATGTTATGTTTGGCGTAAAAGCAACACAGCTCATCACCCTGAACACACCATACCCACTGTCAAACATGGTGGTGGCAGCATCATGGTTTGGGCCTGCTTTTCTTCAGCAGGGACAGGGAAGATGGTTAAACTTGATGGTAAGATGGATGGAGCCAAATAAAGGGCCATTCTGGAAGAAAACCTGATGGAGTCTGCAAAAGACCTGAGACTGGGACGGAGATTTGTCTTCCAACAAGACAATGATCCAAAACATAAAGCAAAATCTACAATGGAATAGTTCAAAAATAAACATATCCAGCTGTTAGAATGGCCAAGTCAAAGTCCAGACCTGAATCCAATCGAGAATCTGTGGAAAGAAATGTTCACAAATGCTCTCCATCCAACCTCACTGAGCTTGAGCTGTTTTGCAAGGAGGAATGGGAAAAAATGTCAGTCTCTCGATGTGCAAAACTGATAGAGACATACCCCAAGCGACTTACAGCTGTAATCGCAGCAATAGGTGGCGCTACAAAGTATTAATTTAAGGGGGCTGAATAATTTTGCACGCCCAATTTTTCAGTTTTTGATTTGTTAAAAAAGTTTGAAATATCCAATAAATGTCATTCCACTTCATGATTGTGTCCCACTTGTTATTGATTCTTCACAAAAAAATACAGTTTTATATCTTTATGTTTGAAGCCTGAAATGTGGCAAAAGGTCGCAAAGTTCAAGGGGGCCGAATACTTTCGCAAGGCACTGTATTTATTTTTTATTTCAACTTTATTTAACCAGGTAGGCAAGTTGAGAACAAGTTCTCACTTACAATTGTGACCTGGCAAAGATAAAGCGAAGCAGATCGACACATACAACGACACAGAGTTACACATGGAGTAAAATAAACATACAGTCAATAATACATTAGAAAAATAAGTCTATATACAATGTGAGCAAATGAGGTGAGATAAGGGAGGTAAAAGCAAAAAAAAGGCCATGGTGGCAAAGTAAATACAATATAGCAAGTAAAAATTGTAGATTTGCAGTGGAATAGTGGGGTGCAAAGGAGCAACAACAAAAAAATACATTAGGGGGAGAGGTAGTTGTTTGAGCTAAAATATAGATGGGCTATGTACAGGTGCAGTAATTGGTGAGCTGCTCTGACAGCTGGTGCTTAAAGCTAGTGAGGGAGAGAAGTTTTTCTGTTACGCCCCTGAAAAAGGGGAGAAATACGGTATCATTTCCTCAATAATAACTTTTAGTGCAATCATTTTACAAAAGTAACACATTTTACAGAACAACAGATCTACAGGAAATAGATAGTCTTTAAGGTACAAGGTTTATTCAAGTCACAAAAGTATACACTAATTCACAGAAACAGATACTAATTTCAATATAACTGTCAAGCACAAAGCTTTAACTCAGTAAACCATAACTCAATTTATCAACAGGCAATAAAGTATTTGAAAAACCATTATACAAATAACACCGCAAAATATCTTATTAACAACGCACATGTTCATTCACAATCGACATAAAATGGCAGCTACTCTCAGTTCGAAGCTATTCTTCGCTACAACCGAGCAGGGCTCATATTACTCTCTGCAAACTTAATTCTAACTTCCTCAAGATGTTACTAAGACACACCTTAAACACTCTTGACATGTTAGCGAGTTATTGCATTTAAATTACTCTTTTTTTATCATCAATAACGTACCTGAAAAGGGGAGAAATAATCACGAGTGATACGGTTTGTTTCCTCATGGGTGGAGACCAGAGCAATCGATTTTAGGCTCATAGATTAAGAGCATTTAGTAGATTACAGATTAACACTTTTACCCTTCCATTAGGCACCACAAAATAAAGTAATCAATATAACATTTACACATTCCTCTCACAATTCGTACCCTTTGTACGCTTGACGGATTTTAACTTTAACACAATTATATGAATGTTATCAATCTCTATCCACTAATACTGAATGCATGATCTTTTTAACCTTAGATGTTTTAAGATCCTCACATACTATGAACTTACTAATACTTTTTAATGTATAACAGGCTATGAATATTTCCTTTAACCTGTCACATTTCCAGCTTCAGAGATTTTTGCAGTTTGTTCCAGTCATTGGCAGCAGAGAACTGGAAGATGAAGCGGCCAAAGGAAGAATTGATTTTCGGGGTGACCAGAGAGATATACCTGCTGGAGCGCGTGCTACAGGTGGGTGCTGCTATGGTGACCAGCGAGCTGAGATAAGGGGGGACTTTACCTAGCAGGGTCTTGTAGATGACCTGGAGCCAGTGGGTTTGGCGAGGAGTATGAAGCGAGGGCCAGCCAACGAGAGCGTACAGGTCGCAGTGCTAGGTAGTATATGTGGCTTTGGTGACAAAACGGATGGCACTGTGATAGACTGCATCCAATTTATTGAGTAGGGTATTGGAGGCTATTTTGTAAATGACATCGCCAAAGTTGAGGATCGGTAGGATGTTCAGTTTTACAGGGTTATGTTTGCATGAGCCGCAGGAGTGAGGGATGCTTTGTTGCGAAATAGGAAGGCAATTCTAGATTTAACTTTGGATTGGAGATGGTTGATGTGAGTTTGGAAGGAGAGTTTACAGTCTAACCAGACACCTAGGTATTTGTAGTTGTCCACATATTCTAAGTCAGAACCATCCAGAGTAGTGATGTTGGACGGGCGGGCAGGTGCAGGCAGCGATCGGTTGAAGAGCATGCATTTAGTTGTACTTGTATTTAAGAGCAATTGGAGGCCACGGAAGGAGAGTTGTATGGCATTGACGCTCGTCTGGAGGGTTGTTAACACAGTATCCAAAGAAGGGCCAGAAGTGTACAGAATGGTGTCGTCTGCGTAGAGGTGGATCAGAGACTCACCAGCAGCAAGAGCGACATCATTGATGTTTACAGAGAAGAGAGTCGGTCCAAGAATTGAACCCTTTCAGGGAGCATTTGACAGTGATGAGTGGAGGTCGTTTGACCGCTGACCCATTATGGATGCAAGCAATGAGGCAGTGATCGCTGAGATCTTGGTTGAAAACAGCAGAGGTGTATTTAGAGGGCAAGTTGGTTAGGATGGTATCTATGAGGGTGCCCGTGTTTACGGCTTTGGGGTGGTACCTGGTAGGTTCATTGATAATTTGTGTGAGATTGAGGGTTACGGTTACAGAAGTCATCAAAAGAGAGTGCCTGGGGAATAGGAGTGGAGCTAGGCACTGCAGGGCCTGGATTCACCTCTACATCACCAGAGGAATAGAGGAGGAGTAGGATAAGGGTACGGCTAAAAACTATGAGAATTGGTCGTCTAGAACGTCCGGAACAGAGAGTAAAAGGAGGTTTCTGGGGGCAATAAAATAGCTTCAAGGTATAATGTACAGACAAAGGTATGGTAGGATGTGAATACAGTGGAGGTAAACCTAGGTATTGAGTGATGATGAGAGAGATATTGTCTCTAGAAAGGTTGGATAAGGTATAATGAGCAGGGCTAGAGGCTCTACAGTGAAATAAGCCAATAAACACTAACCAGAACAGCAATGGACAAGGCATATTGACATTAAGGAGAGGCATGCTTAGTAGAGTGATCATAAAGGTCCAGTGAGTAGTGAGGTTGGTTGGGGTAACGGCAATTCAGACAGCTAGCCGGGCCATCGGTAGCAAGCTAGCATAGGATGAAGGTCTGTTTTTAGCCACCTCATGCGTTTCCGTCGGTAGATTAGTGGGGTTCCGTGTGGTAGAGGGGATCAATCCAATTGGAAAAATAGATATAGTTATAGTGACCCAAGAACAATTGTCCGATAGACCTATTCAGATAGCAGCCGATGAGACAGCTAACGATTAACGGGCCGCAGATGAGCATTCAGGTAACGTCGCGGCGGATGGGCCAGTTGGATAACTCCCTCGGGCAGATAACGTCGGTAGTCCAGTGAAGAAAGGCCCGGTGGGGCTCCGCATCGGCAGTAAAACGGGTCCGGATAGGTGATTGTAGCCCAGGAGTGGCTGATGGAACTCTTCAGCTGGCTAGCTCCGGAATAATTGATGTTTGCTCCGGGATCGACGTAAACCAATAGTCACACGGATAGCAGCTAGCTAGCTGCGGGATCCAGCTATAAATGTCCAGAGCTTGCGGTTGAAATCCGGGGATATGCAAAGAAAAATAGGTCCGATGTGTTCTGGTCTGAGTAGCGTTGTACAAAACTGGCGATAGCTTTTCGAGCTAAAGGATAGCTGATGACCACAAACCGTGGTTAGCTGAATACTAACATTAACCAGTAAACTGGTTAGCTTCTGGCTAGCTTCTATTGTGGATTTCAGATAAATTCTTATTTATTTATTTTAATTGGTGAGGCGGGTTGCAGGAGAGTGTTTTGAAGTTGAGTTTTTGGAAAATAAAATGTATAATGATATGCGAAGAAAGATGTAAATATATATATATATATACACGGGACACGACAAGACGAGGACAAAGGACGTCTGACTGCTATGCCATCTTGTTAAGAAAAGATAAGAAAAAAGTTAAGATAATCTCTTTAAATGTTCCTTGATATTTTATCATCCCCTTTTGACCAATGTTATTTTCCAATGATAAGACAGTGGACTGAGAGGAAAAATTAAATCATGCTCAAAACAAATAGACAATGATCAAATACAGTAGATTTTGAAACATATTTTATTATGTATTTTGGGACAATTCAACCAAACATCATACATTATCATTTTATCAATAATGATATTCAAAAGCATGTTTGTTTTGTCAATTTAAATATCAAATATGGTCAATTTATCAAAGATAAATTCATTCACCGAGCATACAGGCAACACCAAAGCGATGCCATCCAGAGGAGATTAAAATATTTTAACATTCCTGGTATTCCTTTTAGCTGTAGGCGGAACCAGGCTTTTAATGACAGGTGGGTTTGGGTGGGCAAGGGATCTATTTTTTTGGGACCTCCATCTCCACATCCTCTGTACGGGAGACCACCTTTCCATCAACCATCTCCTCAATCACCGTCCTCACTCTCTTTGTCACCACTGGCTCAGCTACAAAGTAGGGACAAATAACCATTAGTACACTTAGTGTTGGGCATAGCTAAAGAGGAGAAGCACAGAGCTATGAGAACACATAGCACCTTAACACATTCAAATCAACCAAATCCTTTGTGTTCTAGAGTGCTTCACAATTACCACCGCTGGGTTCAATCAATATGGAATTTGATATGACAGAAAATGGTCTCGCTCTACTTACGTTTTTTGACCTCAACAATCTCAACCTTCTTGGTGATGACAGCTCTCCTGGAGGGAAGAAGATAGTTGAAGTGTTAAGTACCTTCATATTGAACAACTCTACATTAATCCCTCTACTCTGTAACACAGTCTCTATTGCCCAGTTCCAAATTGACCCCTGGCCCCTTCCCCTGTGCACTTCTTGTAGATCTGTAATGATCAGATAGGCTGCTGTAGGTCATTAGCGTAATGATGATTGCTCCATCTTCCACTCTACTAATATTCCCACCATAGTTCTTGCATGTATCCAATCCTTTTCGATTTAAAGTGCCTACAGCAGGTGGTGTGTCAAA
This sequence comes from Oncorhynchus masou masou, assembly GCF_036934945.1. NCBI lineage: Eukaryota > Metazoa > Chordata > Actinopteri > Salmoniformes > Salmonidae > Oncorhynchus > Oncorhynchus masou. The sequence goes on from NC_088216.1 coordinate 26,481,475, forward strand.
GGTATAGGGGAGGGGTTGATTTGTAATTGGGTATGTAAAATGCACATTTATAATTTACATTGGGGATGTGAAGCCCATGTAAATCCCATTGGGTATGTAACTTAGGGATCTGCAGCCTTCTCTTCTCTCCTCTCCTCTCCTCTCCTTACCCGACATCCTCTCCGTCCAGCAGCCTCCTGTACTCTGCGATCTCCATCTCCAGCCTGGTCTTGATGTCCAGGAGCATGCGGTATTCGCCGGCCTGCCTCTCGATGTCCGTCTTCATGCGACCCAACTCCTGCTCCAGGCTGTTTACCATGCCCTGGAGCTGGTTCAGCTGCATGCTGTAGCGGGACTCGGTCTCATTCAGCTGTCCCTCCAAGGCTGATTTCTATAGGGAGAGAGGGAGGAAAAGGAAGGGTTAAAGACTTCAGACGATTCAACAAGTGGTGTTGATTTAGGCTACCCACGCTGACATCAGTGAATGATTGAGGTGAAGTTCCTGGTGAGCACATGTTTTTAGAACTCAGTTTTGAGGATCACAGCTGTGGTATAACAAAAACTGTTATCCTAAACTTCACTTCATATATCCATCAATCAAAGAGCTTGTCAAAAATTAAATGTATTATTATTATAGTTAGTGATAATTACAAAGCCTTGATTTAACTGATTGCTTCTCTCTTCTCTCTGTGTAACTAATCCATAATCTTCAGTTTCTAAAAGGAAAACCTGAGGACTCATATGTAACCCGTAGGGTAGGAATGTATTTATGAGGTCTAAATGATCATGTTTTTACTATGAGGTGTCAGTTGTACTGTACTGTTCAACTGAAGGTGGAATCTTGTAAATGTCATGTATTTCCGAGAATTCCGAGTAATCTTCTACAGTAATTACACCTAGTCTAGCTCTAACTCAAACTCATACGTCTAGCATCAACTAGGAGGCAGAGAAGGGTGTGACGTTAGGGGGGTTGAGGGGGCTTTTTGTTTCCTCACCAGGCTGAGCTGGGACTGCAGCTCGATCTGCAGGGCCTGAAAGGTCCTCTTGAGCTCGTTGATCTCACTGCGGGACGTCTGGAGGGTCTCTGTGCTGTGGGTCACCACCTTGTTCAGCTCATCAAACTGGGACGTACAGAAGGAACACGGTAAGAGTTGTGTAACTGCACTTGTACTGGTTATATGCACAAAAGTCATTCTGATATCTGGTCTGATATGGTCTGATATCTCTATATTGACATGATCAAACAAGTAGAAGATAGCTTCAAGTATGTGATCACAGTAATTGGTTGTTTATAAGCACTTTAAATACTGCCCTCATAGGACATAGTGTTCCTTTTAAGATGCGCATTTTCATATTATCTCAAACAGAACAGATGGATCAAGAGTTTCTCCCTAGACAAGGTTGGGCTCTTCTTCTCCTCACCTTGCCCTTGTACCAGGTTTCCATTTCACGGCGATTCTTCTCGGCGATGCCCTCGTACTGAGTTCGGATCTCCTCCATCATCAACGCCATGTCCTGCTGGGGTGCTGCATCCACCTCCACATTCACTGAGCTGACGTTCATGTGAGCCCGCATGGCAGCAATCTCCTATAAGGGGCACAGAGTGATGACAGAGGTCAACACCGGATGAGAGGCCAATGGAGGTTGCCACTGGGTAGGCTGTCACTGGGTAAGATAAGATACAACTTGACTGTCCCAGACAGGGAAACTGTCTAGCACAATTACATAGGGGTGTGGGGTAAAATTGGGTCACAGACAGGTGGTGTCTCAGGTTCAACCCCATCTTTCATAACCTAGTTACAGTGTTCATGGTCAGCTTCTCTGACATTCTGTATAACCGTCCTAAAGTAAGTATATGATAACTTACACTCAAGGTAATCCAACATGAAATAATACTTGTGACCATGTGATCTCAAGTGTGGTTTTAACATCTATGCCATACTGCTGCAGGGCTTGTGACAAATTTGCTGACAGCTTTCAAGCTACACAAACAGAGACAGCGCAGACACTCCAAACAAGGTCTGTTTGATCTCTTGTTTGCATTGTCATTGATACAGCCAAAGACAGCACTGCTTGGCATGCGATGAGAATGAATTATGTCTCTGACAACTCCATTTGACTCTCACAACAACATTGTTTTCATCTAGGTAAAATGTATAAGAATTTTGAACTGTGGGGAGGTCTTGCTATTGACAGGGCTGTGCCATGACTCTTGGGGATATGGTATGATAAAAGAGGGGCTTTGTAGGAGCTTACAAGGCCCCTACAGTGCCCTGAGGAACACCCACCTCCTCATGGTTCTTCCTGAGGTAGACCAGCTCCTCCTTCAGCCCCTCAATCTGCATTTCCAGGTCTGACCGGGAAATGGTCAACTCGTCCAGAACCTTCCTCAGTCCAGCAATGTCTGCCTCCACTGACTGACGCATAACCATTTCATTCTCAAACCTTTCCAGAGGGAAATGGAGTTAACAGTTGCCGCCAACAGTAAACATACCAAATGGCACAAATCCAGTTAGACCAGTTTTATGTGCAGTTGACCGTTGATGATGCATCTAAGGTGTACAGTAATGTGACATTTAACATCACGTCATGGGCTCATTGACCTTGAGTAATGTTATAGTAGGTGTGGCTTCATACTGTAATAATGGTATAAAAGTTGCATGACTCAAGTTTACCTATGACGTATAGTTCCCATTCCAATCCTGATTTAAAGTATTATTCTAAGATTAATTCAACAGTTGTTTGCTGCTTCCATCTTATAGACCCTTTGTACTCACTTGACTTTGAAGTCCTCTGCTGCAAGTTTGGCATTGTCTATCTGCAGGAGGATACTGGCATTGCTCAGAGTGGCAGCACTGATCTGAGAACAGGACAACCAAAATGGTTGGTACATGGTACATAAAAAAGGAAGACAACTACACACAGTCAGGCTTATCACAATGATTACATCATTTGCTTGCGTGACAAGGAGACGCCTATCAGCGCTATAATAGTGTGTTAGTAACTTATTGATTAGCCTCCTACCCACGCATATACATACTGTAGCCTATCTATGACAAAGGCCACACCGTTATTTATGGGAAATGAAAATAATCAGCATGACTTGGATCACATCAGATGAAATAATACAAGATGCTATTGAACAATGGTATGATTCAATCCGTGTCATCATCACGCTCACGGCTCTCCCGTTTGAAAGAAGTAATGTAGGCGGCATGAGTGTGAGTGTGAATGTAAATGTTGACAGGGAGATAAGTTGAACAGAAGTGGTTTCACATGCCAAGCCCTTTTTTTGGTAATTGCTTTCTTTCAATAGAGACAAATATACTAAACAACACTCATGACATGTAAGTCCTATAATCCATCACTACTGTAAACGTGGTTTGATTCCTCTATTATAGTCAAGGGTTTACAAATTCACATCCTGAGGGCACACTTATATTGCAGCCTGACAGCTTCATAGATGCAGTCAGTCAATGAACGTCAGGGTATGACTTGTGTCTTGTAAACTAGAACTGAATTGTATATGAGAATATATGTTGTTTCCTGCCTGAGTAGAAATGTTTAGACATTTTACTTTTGTAAATTATATATCCTAATTTGAATTTTTTCTCATCATAGAAAACTACATCCAAACTCAATAGTAAATAGGGGTGAGGTTGATGAAACAAAATGTAATAATATCAATCTCGCTCAATATAGCAATATACTGTATTTATGATGCCCTAAGAATACTCACCTTTCTGCGCAGGTCGGCAAGAGTAGCTTCGTATTTACTGTAATCTCTAATGACCGGTGTCTTCTTCTCGTACCACTCGCGGATTTGACGCTCGAGCTGAGTATTCGCCGTCTCCAAGGAGCGCACCTTCTCCAGGTAGGTGGCCAAACGGTCGTTAAGGTTCTGCATGGTGGCCTTCTCGTTGACCGACACTGCATTACTACCATAGCTGCCATTGTCACCTCCAAGCGCACTGGACAGATCGAAACCGCTCCTGGTGCCCGAAGCATAAGATACGCGGACACTCTGTCCCCCTGCCCCTCCATAGACGCTTGGTGCCCGTGATGCGATGCGACTCTGGTACCCTCCTCCGAGAGACATGGAGGATGAGCCTCGGCTGCCTCCATAACTTCGAAGTGATAAAGCACTCATGGCGACGTTGTGATGATGGGTATGTAGAGCTGACAAAACCCGGAGTGGTACTTCGAAGAGTTGGTGGTGAACCAGTTCAAGCCTGATAGCAGAATATATACCCCCTTGGAGGTGGGAGCGGCTGGATGTCGCATTGAGATAATTATGTACGTGAATAGATATTCATTAGGCATCCAACAGGTGTGTCCTTAGTCAGCTCATTAAAAAAGGGAACTAAGGTGTGGTGCGCGTGAGAGTTAGCTGGCATTCTGCCTCCATAATTGTTTTCACTTTCCTGTACAGTCTGACATCTGTCACGGCATGATAAACCTCAGATAAGCAAGTTATGAATATGATAAGATAGTAGCTCACGTTTTAAGAGATGACAAACGACTGGAACCCGCAACAGAAAGTCTGCTTTCCCCTCCGTAGTCACCGAAAAATGTAGGATACAGAAAATAGGCTCCTCTACCTAAACTTTGTAGAACAGTAGGCTAGCTCACATGACATGCTCATGTTGGTAGGCTATATTTTGGAGAGATGGAAGGATCATAAATATTTTTTAAATACAAATTATACATTTCATCAATATTATGTTTATTTTTCAAATGTTATTGGGCAATTATATTATGTTCAAGGGAAATGGTAACAGGTTTAGAAGTCTCCCAAATGTGGAGGCTAATCCAAATCTGACGTCCTTAGGTCTAATAAAAATAGTTACCGTTATTTCCTTATAGTTAGTGAAAAAATATAGGTTTTCCATTTAGAAAATGTAAATGCATTGATCATCATACCATAAAAGTAGTCGGTGACGTGACATGGGGCGTTGATAAAGAGGAATTTATGAAATGGTCACCCTGATATTTACTTGATGGTTTACTATGTTAAAGATTCAAATATGAAGTTACAAATTGTTATAGAGATGTCACTTGAATCAAGAGGGCATTCAGGACATGAGAGAGACTTCAGGAATACAATAACAATTACCTTCAAAAGGTTCTCTAAACTTCACATCAAAGTTATAGTTGGTTGCCCATTATTGCACAAATACAGGTATTTGTGGATTGGCCAAAACAATACACAGAAACACACTAATATACACTGAGTATACCAAACATTAGGAACACCTTCCTAATATTGAGTTAATTTAGCACAGATAGCATGCAGAAAGATTGACATGCAATTTATTAAAAATATTGATGTGCCATTGATATTAACTGAATTACACAGAAAACTGGTTTCATGTTTGGCTTCTGCCGTAGGCCAGTGTTGGTACACGGGCCACTAGACATCTTCTCCCGTCAAACTCAAGTCTCCGTTATTTTGTCAACAGGTGCAAAGTGTGAATCACGAGCTAGGTGTTTCCCAGATGTTGAGCGTAAACACAACCTTTCCAGCACAGGTGGTGTCTTCGCCATCCCTCTATTGAGTTGTTTTCACAGACATGTCCTCTAGTATAAGACATTTGCAATGATATGATTAGCATGTAAAATAGAAAGCAACCACAAACTGGCGTTGTTCTTTTTACTTGCCCCTAACGGTTACTAATACTGATGTACTTTTCACCTCTGAATTCAATCCATCAGTCTTTTGGGAAATCAAACTCTATTATATGTTCAATAGCATGTTGTATGATTATATCTGACGGAATGCTGCAAGTCATGCTTAGGTATCATTTTCATTATGCATTACTATAAAGCCTTTGCCATACTGTGGTTATGGTATATCTGTGTGGGTAGGCTAATTAATCACTTACTAACACACCTTCATACTTCTATGTACTGTATGTTCACATTATTATGCCTTCATAGCTGTTTAAGGAAAATGAAACATTCAAACACAACACACTGCATCCCTTATCTTTCAATCCCTGTTCTGATTTATATTATATCGTCATAACCTCAGAATAACACAATTGTTTACACTTTGAGAAAGTGTTATTGTGTTTGTGACTGCATGTGACACATAACAATAGTAAAAAAAAAACTTTACTGGCTCAAATAGCTGACCAATCAGCCTGTTACCAACCCTTAGTAAACTTCTGGAAAAAAAGAGTGTTTGACCAGATACAATGTTATTTCACAGTAAGCAAATTGACAACAGCCTTTCAGCACTCATATAGGGAAGGACAGTCAAATAGCACGGCACTTACACAAATGACTTTTTATTTTTATTACTAGGCAAGTCAGTTAAGAACAAATTCTTATTTTCAATGATGGCCTAGGAACAGTGGGTTAACTGCCTGTTCAGGGGCAGAACGACAGATATTGTACCTTGTCAGCTCGGGGATTTGAACTTGCAACCTTTTGGTTACTAGTCCAATGCTCTAACCACTAGGCTACCCTTGCCGCCCCACTGATGATTGGCTGAGAGAAATTGATGATGAAATGATTGCAGGGGCTGTCTTGTTAAACTTCAGTGCAGCTTTTGACATTATTGATCATAGTCTGCTGCTCAAAAAACATATGTTCTATGGCTTTACACCCCCTTCTATAATGTGGATGAAGCTGTTAAGGCCCCTTGCTTTTTTCAATCTTTACTAACAACATGCCACTGGCCTGTGTGTCTATGTATGCGGATGACTCAACACTATACACGTTAGCTACTACAGCGACTGAAATGACTGCAACACTTAACAAAGAGCTGCAGTTAGTTTTGGAATGGGTAGCAAAGAATAAGTTAGTCCTAAATATTTCCAAAACAAAAGCATTGTATTTGGGACAAAACATTCACTATACCCTAAACCTCAACTACATCTCATAATGAATAATGTGGAAATTGAGCAAGTTGAGGTGACTAAACTGCTTGGAGTAACCCTGGATCGTAAAATGTTACGGTCACAACAAGTTGATACAACATTAGCAAAGATAGGGAGAAGTCTGTCCATAATAAAGCACTGCTCTGCCTCTCCAAACAGGTAATGGACAACGTTGTGGATAAGTACAGATCAGGGTTGGGTTATAAAAAAATATCAGAACCTTTGAACATCCCACGGAGCACCATTAAATACATTATAAAAACAAATTGAAAGAATATGGCACAACAACAAACCTGCCAAGAGAGGGCCACCCACCAAAACTCATGGACCAGGCAAGGGGGGGTATTAATCAGAGAGGCAACAAAGAGACCAAAAGTAACCCTGAAGGAGCTGCAAAGTTCCACAGCTGAGTTTGGAGTATTTGTCCATAGGACCACTTGTTGTCGTACACTTCACAGAGCTGGGCTTTACAGGAGAGTGGCCAGAAAAAAAGCCATTGCTTAAAGAAAAAAATAAACAAACACGTTTGCCAAAAGGCATGTGGAAGACACCCCAAACATATGGAAGAAGGTTCTCTGGTATGATGAGACTGAATACGCAATGTCTGGCGCAAACCCAACACCTCTCATCACCCCGAGAACATCATCCTCCAGTGAAGCATGGTGGTGGCACCATTATGCTGTGTGGATGTTTTTTATTGGCAGGGACTGGGAAACTGGTCAGAATTGAAGGAATGATGGATGGTGCTAAATACAGGGGAATTCTTGAGGGAAACCTGTTTCAGTCTTCCGGAGATTTAAGACTGGGACAGAGGTTCACCTTCCAGCAGGACAATGACCCTAAGCATACCGCTAAAGCAACACTCGAGTGGTATAAGGGGAAACATCTACATTTCTTGTAAGGGCCTAGTCAAAGTCCAGACCTCAATCCAAGTGAAAATCTATGGTATGACTGCTGTACACCAGCGGAACTATCCAACTTGAAGGAGCTGGAGCAGTTTTGCATTGAAGAAAAGGCAAAAATCCCAGTGGCTAGATGTGCCTGGCTTATAGAGACATACCCCAAGAGACTTGCAGCTGTAATTGCTGCAAAAGGTGGCTCTACAAAGTATTGACTTTGGGGGGTGAATAGTTATGCACGCTCAAGTTTTCTGTTTTTTTGTCTTATTTCTTGTTTGTCTCACAATAAAAATATTTTGTATCTTCAAAGTGGTAGGCATGTTGTGTAAATCAAATGATACAAACTCCCCCAAAAATAATTTTTAATTCCAGGTTGTAAGGCAACAAAATAGGAAAAATTCCAACCAGTAGAATCAGATTTAAAAAGCAAGTAAAAATACACCTTATGGAACAGCAGGGACTGTGAAGTGACACAAACATATGCACAGACACATGCATACACACATGATAACGTATGCACTATACATACACCTACACATGGATTTTGCATTGTAGATATGTGGTAGTGGAGTAAGGGCCTGAGGGCACACACTTGGTGTGTTGTGAAGAAGCTCCCACGCTGAGGTCTGTCCAACGCTGGTCCGACCAAGCTGACTCCACACTCCAAGACTGCTTCCATCACGTGGACTGGGACATGTTTCGTATTGCGTCAGATAACAACATTGACGAATACGCTGATTCGGTGTGCGAGTTCATTAGAACGTGCGTTGAAGATGTGTTACAACACAGAGGCGGATGCAAGATGCAAGCAACGATGGTTTTAATGAAAGTAGTTCACAGCAGCAACATGACAGACAGACTGTACTCAGAAGGAATCCGACCCAGGAACTCGGGTGCATCCTCCGATCATAACGTGCTGAGAAAACCAGGGGAGTGTGTCCGGATGAGTAGGAAGGAGCACAGCAGAATATCCACACAAGACAAGAGCACGGACACACGACACAACCTCAGAGAAGAGACAACGATCTGACAACAAGAAACACTGGTAACAGAACATATAAAGGGAAGATAAGTGGTTCCAGCTGGCGCAGACAATCAGGCCGAGATTGGGAAACCACGCCCACACAAACACTGAGAGAGAGAGAGAGAGAGAGAGAGAGGGAGGCAGTGGATTCATGAACCGTGACAATACCCCCTAGGAACGCCTCTTGGCGTTCCCAGGCAAATTTACCTGTCGATTGAAATCATCGATAAGGGAGTGATCCAGAATGTCCCTAGCAGGTACCCAACTTCTCTCCTCCGGGCCGTAACCCTCCCAGTCCACCAGGTACTGGAATCCGCGTCCCCTCCTTCTAGAGTCCAAAATACGATTGACAGAAAAGGTGGTTTCCCCATCAACAAGTCGTGGCGGCGGGGGAACCGGGACCGGCGGGTTAATGCGTGCCTGAAACACAGGTTTTATTTTAGACACATGAAAGGTAGGATGAATTCTCCTATACGCCAGAGGAAGCTTGAGCCGGACCGCCACCGGACTAATGATCCTGGTGACTCTGAACGGGCCGATAAATTTGGGGGCAAGCTTGTTCGAAACAGATCGGAGTGGAATGTTCTTAGTAGAAAGCCACACTCTTTGGCCAACGACGTATACCGGAGGCTTCGACCGGTGGCGATCGGCCTTAGCCTTGGTGCGCGCCCCCACCCGGAGAAGAGTCTCACGGGCTCTGCTCCATGCGTGACGGCACCTCTGGATGAAAGCGTGAGCGGAGGGAACAGTGACCTCGGACTCCGTACTGGGAAAGATAGGTGGCTGGTAACCTAAACTACACTCAAACGGAGAGAGACCCGTGGCTGCCACTGGCAACAATTGTGAGCGTACTCAACCATAGAGAGTTGTTGACTCCAGGAAGAGGGATTCTTGGAAACCAAACATCGCAACACTCTCTCCAAATCTTGGTTGGCCCTCTCCGTTTGACCGTTGCTCTGGGGATGAAACCCTGAAGACAGGCTGACACTCGCTCCCAGTAACCTACAAAACTCTTGCCAAAACTTGGACACAAATTGGGGCCCCGGTCAGAAACTACGTCCATCGGCAGGCCATGTAAGCGA